>NC_056746.1:1176844978-1176859978 GCF_019279795.1 Protopterus annectens
CCTCCTCTTATCTCTAGGGAGCAAGTCATCACTGCCCTCTCAAAGGCAAAAAGTATAGCCTCCATGGGACCTGATAACATACCACTCTGTATCCTACATGAACTCAGGCAGGAACTTGCAGCACCATTAGGCACCATATTCAACCAAAGCCTGAGTACTGGCTTCATCCCAGCCAAGTGGAGGACAGCTACTGTCATCCCTTTGCACAAAGGTGGAGCATCTACCAATCCAGGAAATTATAGACCCATCAGCCTAACTAGCCTGATCTGCAAGGCCATGGAGCAGATTATCATGGACCTCATTAACATGGACATTGGCAACCTCCAGTCACTTGATCTTACACAGTTTGGTTTTGTCAATGGGAGGTCATGCCTGTTAAATTTGGTCAACTTCTTTGAGACAGTCACCAAGGCTATAGACAAGGGGAAGATAGTGCACACCGCCTACCTTGACTGGGCCAAGGCCTTCGATACTATTCCCCACTCAGATATAATAGATAAAATCTCTCAACTAGGCATCAATCCATATGCTACCAGATGACTAGCAAATTGGCTAACTGATAGAACCCACCTAGTCAAAATAGGGTAAGCCACCTCAAGTAGTAGACCCGTAACAAGCAGTATACCCCAGGGATTTGTCTTGGGGCCTCTGATGTTTGGGATATACTTGTGAGAAGTGCAGGCCAAATCTAGTGGGCTTTGGCTGACCAAGTTTGCAGATGACTGGTCTGTCATCAATTCCCCTAGTTATATGGACATCCTCCAAAAGGGTCTCATCCAAACAAATGACTGGTGCCAGAACCATGGCCTCAAACTGAATGCCAAAAAATGCATCATCATCCCTTTTGGGGAGAATGACATCCCCACAAATTATCAGGCACTAAGCATACAATCAGTCGTGAGGGACCTGGGTACCCAGGTTGATAGTAAACTGACTTTTGACCACCATATTGCCTCTGTTGTACGGAAAGCTTTCTACATGGCCCACCTTATTAGTAAGGGTATCTCATCCAGGAACAATCATACATCCCTGTATTCTTCCCTTATAAGACCCATTATTGAGTACAATGCCCCTTTCGGCATGCACCTCACAAAGTACATGCAGCAGCTGGAGAGACCACAGAGGTTCCTAACACAGAGAATCCAGGGCCTCAAACATCTACTCTACACAGATAGGCTAAAAGCCCTGTCCCTCTACTCAGTCTCCTACAGACTCCTCAGAAGTGACCTCTGTCTGGCATACAAAGCAATCTCACACCCCATCCTGATGAGACTGCTGCATATCCGCAATTCAAGCTCCACTCAAGCAACCCACTTGCTACCTCAACCTGGTCTGTGACATCAATAGGACTTGTTGGCGGGACAGATTTGTGTCCCAGAGACTCTCCCTTTTGTGGAATAGACTCCCTCTCCACGTAAAGCAGAGTACCTCAGTAAACCTTTTTAAACGCAACCTGGATAACTGACCGGGGAACAGAAAATACACCCCTGGGATGCCTGGGATTTCACCTGTGTCCCTGTCAGTGGCAGAGGGTGCTGACTTGTTGAACATGGGTTAAATTCTTGGCTAGGCTTGTAAGGGCCTCAGGGCCAATAGCCTAGTAACTTCCTGCGATCCTATGATCCTATGACTTGTGTTACTTTTTTTAGTGATTTAAGGTAATGTATTAGGAGGATCCCTGGTGTCTAGTGGCAGTGCACTGGGATACCACTTTACTAAGGAGTTGGTTACTCTGCTTAGGGTGTAGGTTTTACTTTTATGTGTCCCTAATGTCTAGTGTCCCCCACCCATAGATCTTTTTGTGCTGCCAATGAGTTGTTCTATGAACATTTACATATCCATGCTGCCTAGTGTCCTGCAGCCACCCACACACACTCACACACACATACACACATGCAACCCCCCCTACATACTGCCTCCCTGCTAATCTCCCTTACACTTACCCTTAGCATGATCTTATACATTTAAAGTAATGGGTGAACATAAACATATGGCCATCTTCATTAACGCTGCCAGTTGAGCTAACTTACTCAGCCAAGTAATTCACTGAATCGCTTGACATCGCAAATGCCTTACCCCAGGCATTTACAGGTGAGAGTACATGGCTAATTAGCATAGTCCACTTTCCTGGCATGCATCATTAACATTTAGGGTAGGTCATAGAGACAGCTAGTCGTTTTCCTGGCATGCATCATTAACATGTAGAGTAGGCCATAGAGACAGCTAGTCGTTTTCCTAGCATGCATCATTAACATGTAGCGGAGGCCATAGAGACAGCTAGTCGTTTTCCTGGCATGCATCATTAACATGTAGGGTAGGCCATAGAGACAGCTAGTCGCTTTCCTGGCATGCATCATTAACATTTAGGGTAGGTCATAGAGACAGCTAGTCGTTTTCCTGGCATGCATCATTAACATGTAGCGGAGGCCATAGAGACAGCTAGTCGTTTTCCTGGCATGCATCATTAACATGTAGCGGAGGCCATAGAGACAGCTAGTCGTTTTCCTGGCATGCATCATTAACATGTAGGGTAGGCCATAGAGACAGCTAGTCGCTTTCCTGGCATGCATCATTAACATTTAGGGTAGGTCATAGAGACAGCTAGTCGTTTTCCTGGCATGCATCATTAACATGTAGCGGAGGCCATAGAGACAGCTAGTCGTTTTCCTGGCATGCATCATTAACATGTAGGGTAGGCCATAGAGACAGCTAGTCGCTTTCCTGGCATGCTTCATTAACATGTAGGGTAGGCCATAGAGACAGCTAGTCGCTTTCCTGGCATGCATCATTAACATTTAGGGTAGGTCATAGAGACAGCTAGTCGTTTTCCTGGCATGCATCATTAACATGTAGCGGAGGCCATAGAGACAGCTAGTCGTTTTCCTGGCATGCATCATTAACATGTAGGGTAGGCCATAGAGACAGCTAGTCACTTTCCTGGCATGCATCATTAACATGTAGCAGAGGCCATAGAGACAGCTAGTCACTTTCCTGGCATGCATCATTAACATTTAGGGTAGGCCATAGAGACAATAGAGACAGCTAGTCGCTTTCCTGGCATGCATCATTATCATTTAGGGTAGGCCATAGAGACAGCTAGTCATTTTCCTGGCACACATCATTAACATTTATGGTAGGCCATAGACACAGTACATCATGGTGCTGCACCTCTTCATATTACAGCACTGAAGTAGGTCTGTCCCTGAAGTGAAAATGGATACTGCTTGTGGTAAAACAGGCTTACCGCTCATAGTAACTTTTGTGAATTTCCCCCATTTTGTGGTTCATGTTGCTGTTTTATGTCATCATGACTATTTTGTTGTTTTAAGTCCTCAAAGAAGGGTGTGTACATCTTTATTCATTTTACATTTTGCCTCTTCATGCTTACTTTAGCTACCCTGTTTTTAATGCAAGTTACTATAGTGCTATGGTGATGAGGAATGGAATAGTGTTGTCCTGAACTCTGCACACTTGAAGGAGCAGTAATCGGATGAAGTATTACTTTCAGATCGAACTAGCAAAGCATGTGGAAAGTGTTGGGGAACAGTTAGGATATGCCTAATTGGTAAAGCACTGACACATATACAAAGCCTCCGAGTTTTTAATATTAGAAAAATATTAGTAATGCAGCATCAGATTGCCAATGTCAACTTTCCTTCCATTTGTCCTGGGGTAGACACAGTCTCTACTCTCAACATCACCAATCCAAAATGGCATTGAGAATGCTTAATCTTCACTTGTTAAATTTTACAGCCCTCTACTTTATGAAGGCTATGATACCCATAAAATAATATTGCCAGGGTACATACTCGGCTAGTGTCATTTCTGTTTTCATTTTAAAATTTTGGGGTACTCCTGTTTTTTTATGAGGTAAGGTCACAAAAGTTGTGCTGTAGTCTTGGGGGAAAAAAAACAATTGAAAACCCCTAGACTAAGGCATTTAATACGACGATCACATCCTTTTGACTTTTACAGTTTAAAGAAGTCTGACCTGAAACTTCTACTTGACTGGCTCACTGATGAAGAGACATGGTGTCTACACTTGCTGCTTGTTATATGACATTGACTGATGCCCTGGGTGTGATGATTTAAAGTGTGTATGGCTTTTAACATGCAGGTATGTATGCATTTGAGGCAATATACTACATCTCTTTGTCTTTAAGAGCTGCATCATCCCATAATGCATTGCGTCTGGTGTGCCACTTGTACAGCTGGAGGAATAAGAAGCTGTTGAATACTTTTTTGCTATATTGCCATTTTGTATGCTATTAAAGTTCCTGCACTATTTTGAATGCTGGTGTCTAATGTCATTATTAGCCGCACTGAGGA
The DNA here is from genome assembly GCF_019279795.1 of Protopterus annectens. NCBI lineage: Eukaryota > Metazoa > Chordata > Ceratodontiformes > Protopteridae > Protopterus > Protopterus annectens. The sequence goes on from NC_056746.1 coordinate 1,176,849,308, forward strand.
AGATGAATGGGTACATTGTGAGACGGTTTCAGAACCAGAATCACGTTTGTATAAAATGATTGAAAATGCCATTTACCCCAGAAAATCATACAAAACAGCCAAATAGATGCCACAGAGCTGAAGGATAGCTATTTTTCTCCAGAAATGGATATAGTACCTCACAATAAAGTTGTTCCCCTGATTTTCATTGTTTTAGTCTGAAATAAAGATGTACTAAAAAGTGACAATTTTATCCCACCAGAACCATTCAACTTCACAAAGCCGTCTGTCTGGCCATCGTTATGGCAGAAATGCACACAGTTCTAAATTACAACCAAACCGGATAAAGAATTTGAAGAAATCCAGGTAAAAACTAAACTTTATGCTATGGGCAAAGAAGTAGATGCTGCTTACAGTGCGTTTTCATTTTCTGTGGACCAGAGTGTTAACAGAATTCAGTAATAAACAAATTTATGAAAATTTTTTTTCAGCTTAATCAACATTTTGTGCTAAAAAGAAATATTAGTCTTGAAAGGGCATGTTTTCACACGTGTTCACATTAAAGGAGAGTTTGTTGAAGCTTTTGACATGTGCTTATATGAAATATCTGAAACTTGTGGGATAAACAAAACAAAAGAAGAATAAATTAGAGAGAGAATTGCGCTTGGGCTGACTGATAGTTGTCTGAAACATTACAGCTAGAACTGAATTTTACTTTAGAAAGAGCAGGACAGATTGTTATAGAGGGTCAACTACAGTTGTTACCTATTTGTTTTTTCCTGACTTTCTGGAAATCGTAATGATTGTCTGATAGTCCGGAAAGCACTACACAAACTCCATTTTTCTGTCTGGCAGTCCAAACATAAAGACAGTGTTTGTAAATATGCTGCTTTGGTCTGATCTTTTCAACAAAAGCTTTGCTGTTTACAGTGTAAGCCTTGTCAAAACCCTGGGGACAATGCAGTTGTGCGAGAGAAAAAGACAATAAAATGACAGTCTCTCTCAGATAAATATAAAACATAGTGCAGACAGAAAAAAAGAATCAGGCATAGGCACAGGTAAGAGGAAATCGGGGCTGCATGGGGAGGTTCAGAGCTGAGGTAGTTCGATTAGTGCACATAGGGAGCAGCAGGACTTGCTAAAGTTCCAATATAGGAGTGAGGTGAGGAAGAAATGGTCTTTCCACAGGGTTTCTAACTTTTTCCTCTAAGCAGTAAGCAGGCAGAGAAGGCAAAGGTCATTGACATTATGTTTATTTTGGTCTTAAAAACTACAGACATCTTCATCAAAAACGTACATACAGCATATTGTCCTAATAAACTATATACAGTCTTCCTTATCATATTACAACGGCCAGTATGATATACCACAAAACAGTTGACCACAAAGGAAAAAGCCAAATTAAAAAAAAAGACAGGCACTCATTTATGCTTGGGCATATTGAGATGCAGTTCAGAAGAAATCTATTCTGCCTCCCCCAACTCATAGAATGAGTCATAAAATCAGCACAGATATGGGAAGAGTACAGGAGAAAAGGGGTGGGGAAAGGTGGTGCAAGGAGTGGTGCAAGGGGTGTAGTCTTAATCTGGTTTTCATCATTATGAAAGGTGAAACCCAAGGTTGAACTAATATAGAGACAAATTTCTAATACAAATACGTCAAATGAGTTTTTGAGATAAAACACAAAAAAAAATGAGTGGAAAGTATGGTAACAAACAAGGTAAGCATTTGAATGAGAAGCAGAGTGAATGCAAGCTTGGCAGATATATTAGATAAAACTGGGTATATGTTGAGCCAGAGCTGTGTGCTGCACGTAGCAGAAGGTATACGAGAAGCAACAAAATGGGACATTTTACTGTCAATTATGGAAATGAGATAGTGAAAGATGTAATCAATGAAATCAAACTGAGAAAAGACTTCAGAAAACATTTTTTGCTGGGATCGGTGACTGCTATGCGAACTCTGAATCAGACTGAAAGGAAAAACTCCTGATTCATGGAAATCCAGTAAGCTTAATACAGGGGCTGATGTTGCAGGAGTATCATATGCTACATACCTCTCAATCTCTTAGATCAAGAAATCTGGGCAAAGCCATAAATAACGCAGGGAAAAAGGCCCAAAAATATGGACATTTTTTAAATATTGCTCCTACAAACTTAGAAAGTTGATAGAATAACAGATTTTGCATTAGCATACATTTTCTGAAGGGTATGAATTCTGAAACCCAAATGTATGTCATTATTTTCTGACTTCAAATCTTTAATTAATTGCAATGATTTGCCAGAAAACCACAATTTTATAAAAAATGGACCAAAAATATAAGGCAAAAATCTGTACAGTTTAGAGGTATGTGCTCCATAGTTGCATGAAACATAAATGGAAGTATGTAGCCCTGCAGGCAAACTCATGTGCATTTTCTGAGTGAAAGGGGCACAGTCATGAATTCTGCATTTATGTGCTGGAGGATTCATATGTAATAACATGCAAGTTGGGGTGACTGACAAAATAAATAAAATGAATGTTAATGTGTGTGGTGAAGTTGATCTTTTTAACTCTGAGTCAGTACAAATAAAGTTAATGCCGGATACTGTCCCATATGCCTTGCCACACCAAGAAGACTGATACTTCTTATGCTCTGCAATGAAGAAACAAACTTAAACACATGCAAGTTCTTGGTGTGACTGACAGTGTAACTGAAATGACTGAATGGTGTCTACCAATGGGCCCAGTCATTAAACGAGTTGCAGTGTAAGAATATATATAGAACTGAAAAAAATATGGGATGCAATTTTGAGGGAGAGGTTTACTCTAGCTAACCTAGAAGACATTGAACACAAGCTGGTTGATGCTGGAGTGTTCTCCGCATTCGACTCTTCAAGTGGATTTTGGCAGATATCCTTAAAAAAACAGCCATAAGTTAACAACTTTCAATACTCCAATTAGAAGAATTGTTTTAAAAGACTACCATTTGGTGTTAATTTCCCCACCAGAAATATTTCAGTGTGATATGATCAACTTGTTAAAAGGGCATATACTAGCTGACATCCACCCCATCCCAGGTCACATCAACAATACCCCTCCAACTATACTTCACATCCAAAACTCTTCTGTTCATACCCATATTCCAAGACCCTCTAAAGGTGTCCTATTGATAACCAACTTCAACCTCAGAAGCCTTGCCAATAAAATTAGTGAATTTCAAGCTATCCTTGATACCCTAGATCATGACATAGCTGTTATTACAGAGATTTGGTTAAAACCTCACATCAATGACTCTGAAATTACCTTCAGCAGTTATAACATTATAAGACAAGATAGACTAAACAAAAGAGGTGTGACATAGCTATCATGTTCAAAGACCCACTAAAACTAGAAAAACTAAACTACACTCCCCTTGACATTCCCAAGTCAGAAATTCTCATCACCCGCTTCAGATAAATCTTCATAAAACCAAAATTATCATTGCCGCATATCTGCCCCCTGGAAACAACCTCCCCAGCATAGAACTTCTCCACTCATGGTCTGCCACTCATTCAACCAAGAAACCATCATCCTAGGTGATTTTAATTTCAACTGGCTCACCTGCTCTTCAGACTGCCCTTCTAACTTTATTAATTTATACAATTTTTCCCAGCTTATAAACTGTCCCACTCGCACCGACAAGCACTCTAAAAAAGAGTCTCTACTAGACCAAGCCGGCTGCCTTCCTATCAGTATTAGTGACCATACCCCCACACTTCTACTCAGAAAAAGAATTCACACACAAGCTTACAGAATCATCCGCAGTAAGAAACATTTCTCACCAGAGTTATTCAACCTATTACTTCAATGCTGTGATTGATCCCCATTAAAAAACCTAAACCTAGACCTTGCAGTTGGATTCTTTAAAAACAAATTCCTTGAAATCCTAAACAGCCTAGCCCCCCACCAGAAAAATATGCTCCAAAGCCAAGCAACTGCCATGGCTTTCCCATGAGGCAAAACAACTAATTAAATAAAGTGATAGAGCCAAATCGCTATGTCTGTCCACGAAAGACAAATCCAACCTCATCCCTTATCAGCAATTAAGAAACCAGACTAAGAAAAAAATTAACAGTGATAAAAAGCACTACTTCCAAACCTCTCAACAAAAGTTCCTTCACAACCTGCAAAAATTCTGGCAAATAGTAAACCTCCTCAACCCTGGTAAATGCACCACCCCTCCTCCTTCTACAACCAATACCACTACACCCTTAGCCTCACAATTTAACTCACATTTCATTAACTCTATCTCCTCTCTGCTTCCCACCAGTAAACAACTGCCCTTTACCATCCCCTCACTATGATCTAGTTCCACTAACTCCCTATTTTTTAAAGCAGTTCAAAATTCATACATTAAAAAGCTACTAAGGAAAGTAAGACCTTGCTGCCTAGTGGCTGACCAACTTCCTAATGAATTCCTAAAAATTGCTGCTCCATTCATTGCATATCCTATCTCTATATTGGGTCTATATTACCGTGTCGAAAGACATGTTCACCGAACACGTCTTGGTCAACAAGGAAATATCAACCTGACAAAATCCAGAATAGCCGAGTCAGCAAATTTTTCCCAGGGAAAAAAAATCACTTGACTGTCATTGGGGATTTGCCCTTTTCCTCACTGTAGTGCGATCTGGGAGTTGGTATATTTACTTAGGGGGTGTGAGGGGCAAAGCCCCCTGCATTGTAGGGTTTAAAAGTGAGTTTTTTTTGTGTATGGCCGAGCAATTTTTTTTCTTCTGGGAAAAAATACGATGACTCGGCTGTTCGGGATTTTGGCAGGTCGATATTTCCATGTTGATTAAGATGTGTTCAGTGAAAATGTCTTTCGACACAGTAATATAGACAGTATATTAATCAATAATTTTATATCTGAACAATATGTGCCCCTCCTCTGGAAGATTGCTCATATCATCCCCCTCCACAAGGATGGCCCCTCCAGAGAAATCTTAAACTACTGTCTCATAGCTGTCCTCCCACCCTTTGTAAAAGTCCTAGAAAAATGCATTCATCTTCAACTACTAAACCACCTTACCACCAACAACCCTCTATCAGATTCCCAGCATGGTCTTAGACCCAAGTATAATACTAGCACAGCCTTATTATCCTTCACCAATACCATTCACCATCTAATGAACAATGGACAACTAGTATTCACAATTTTCCTGGACATGTCAAAAGCCTTTGACACCATTTCCTACCAACTACTTCTAAACATACTTGCTACATACAACCTCAGTCCAGCATTCCTGTCTTGGTTTCTCAGTTATCTTTCTAACCATCAACAGGCTACTAAATGGGAAAACAAACTCTCCCCTCTACTACCTTTGACCCCTGGGGTACCCAAAGGACCTATACTTGGCCCCCTTCTCTTTATCATATTTACTAATAAACTTAATACAGCTACCCAGCTGCCAACTATTGTATAATATGCTGATGATACTTCCCTTATCTGCTCCGCCCCTTCCCCACAAGAACTGAAAGAAAAAATGCAAAAAGCTTTTCTAGAAGTAGAATAGTTCTTAACAAACCACCATCTAATTCTAAATCCAATAAGAGAAAATTAATAATCTTCTAAAACAAAACTACCAAATCAAACTACCCATCCCTCTATAGCCACTCCACAAATGGTACCAGAATTGAGCCAACAAACCAGACCATCTCAATTTTGATATTCACATCTCTTAAACTATCAAAAAAGTCAACTCCAAATTAGGTGCTCTCTACAGGGACAAATCATTCCTAACACCCCAAGCCAGACTAGTCACTGCAAGCACTCAGGTCTCTCAACAGCAGGTACAAGTATGACTCAGTCATTGTCCACGCTGGTGTCAACGACCTGAGACGTACCTCCTTGGACTACATGAAAAGAGACATTGAGGAGCTCTCTGATTATGTAGCCCAGGCAGGTATGACCCTGACCTTGAGCAGTATCCTGCCTTCACCTAGAATGATGCCACAATACAGTGATAAGATGATCAGCTTTAATAATTGGCTTAAATTCTGGTGTCATTCAAAGGGGATCCAATGTCTGTCTGCCTGGGATGACATGCTGGACAAGCCACGCTGCTTCGCAAGGGACGGCTTGCACCTGTCACCCTAGGCTTCCGGATATTGGCAAAGGCTCTTGCCACCCCCATAGTGCCTTTTTAGGCAAGGCTCAAATTCTAAACCTACCACCCTAGAACACAAAAAGTAAAAAACTAAGGGTAATGCTGCTCAATGCCAGAAGTCTCAATCTCAAGATGCACGCACTCGAGGCCCTTCTCAGTATGGAGAACATCGATGTCTGTGCTGTGACAGAAACCTGGTTCAAGGCTCCTGAGAGCACCCCAGCACTATCAGGTTTCACCTCATATCATGCGTTCGTCCCAAAATCCGGACAACACCAAGAAGGAGGGGTGTCCATATTCATAAAGGACACCCACACCTCAAGGTTGGTGGCAACGCACGATGCATCGGAGACCATCCAGGTGCAATTAACCATAGGCAAGACTGCTCTGCAATTTGTAGCATGTTACAGGCCACCCTCTCAAACTCAGGAACCTCACATGGCCTTCCTGAAAACATTGAGGGATAAATGTATCTCCAAACACCATCATACTAGGTGACTTCAACTACCCTAATATAGACTGGGAACACTACTCAAGCCCAAACACTCTAGCCCAAAGGTTCCTGGAGTTCATAAACTCAAATGCCATGGAACAACTAGTCACCATCCCCACAAGAGGAGAAAACATACTTGATCTCATCATCACGAACATGGGATCACAATGTTCAGCACCGGAAGTATACCCCTCACTGGTGAGATCAGATCATAAACTAATCTCGCTGGAGGTCCTCATCCCGCCCCCACCTGAAATAAAAAGACCACAGTGAAAAACTTCTCAAAAGCCGACTTCACACTTCTAAAAACTAGTGTGGTCTCCTTTAAGGCCCCTGAGCCAGTGGTAAACATTACTCAAACTGCTGAATCACTTACAAATGCCTTCTACCAGCACCTACAGGACTGCATGGATCAGGCAATCCCAAACAAAACTAAGACTCTTTGTACCAAAGGCAAGCGTTCAGTCTGGTGGACCCCAGCCATAAACAAGCTCTACAACAAAAGGAGGAAGCTACTACAAGATAGAGCAAAATCCTGGAAAGGTAAGACACCTTTGGTCATTAAAAGTAAAAAACTAAGAGCTCTCATAAAATCATCCAAGGCAAATTTTGAGAGAAAAATCGCCAAGGACTCAAAAGACAATCATAAGGCCTTCTTTAGCTATGTTAGAAACCTAGGAGGAAACTCCCAGATATGCTCAGGATTAGTTCAAAATGATGTGAAGATTACTGAACCTACACACATTGCCAACATACTGGCTGACAGGTTCAGTGCAAACTTCTCCCCTCCCTCCCAAAAGGAGAGATATCTATACCAGAGGATTGTAGCTCCCCAAACATCTCCAATGCCCAGGTGAGAACTGCTCTCCAAAGCAAAAACACAGCATCCATGGGACCGGATGGTGTCCCCGGCTGTGTGCTCCACGAACTCAATGAGGAATTAAACCCGCAGTTAGGACAGCTGTTTAATCTTAGCCTCACCTCAGGATACGTACCCAAGGAGTGGCGCACGGTGACTGTGGTCCCACTTCACAAGGGCGGTGCCTCCACCGACCCTGGAAATTACTGTCCCATTAGCTTGACAAGCCTTATCTGCAAAGCCATGGAGAGGATCATAATGGAACTCATAAATAAAGACATAGGGAACTTGCAGACTTTGGATCCAACCCAGTTTGGCTTTGTCAAAGGCAGATCATGCCTTTTAAACTTGGTTGACTTTTTCGAGACAGTCACCAAGGCCATTGATGAGGGAAAGGCAGTCCATACAGCCTACCTTGACCTGGCAAAGGCCTTCGACACAATACCCCACTCAGGTATCATCAAAAAACTCATCAGCTTGAATGTAAACCCATACATCACAAGATGGGTTGCAAACTGGCTAAGTGACAGAACCCACAGGGTCAGAGTTGCTGGAGCCATGTCAGACTCAAAGCCTGTCACAAGTGGTGTCCCACAGGGCTCAGTCCTAGGTCCACTCTTGTTCGGCATCTACTTTTCTGAAGTACAAGCAAACGCAGGAGGGTTATGGCTGAGAAAGTTTGCAGATGACTGCAAACTGGGCGCCATAGTCGAAAACACATCTGACACAGATATCCTTCAGAAGGGCCTCACAGAAATGGATAACTGGTGCCAGAGCCATGGCCTAAAGTTAAATGCCAAGAAATGCATAGTCATACCCTTCAGGAAAAACAAGGTTACCCCTAGCTACCATATAGGTGGCAATCCACTGAGCACAGAAGAAGTCATTAGGGATCTGGGGACCCAGGTTGACGGTGGCCTTTCGTTTGACACTCATGTTGCTAAATTGGTTAGGAAAACCTTCTACTTTACCCACCTGATCATGAAGGGATTCACATCTAGATCAAGGGAGGTCATCGTCCCCCTGTACTCATCACTCATTAGACCTATGATTGAATACAATGCCCCATTCGGAATGTATCTGACCCGAAACCTGCAGCAGCTGGAAAGGCCCCAAAAGTTCCTCACCAAAAGGATAAAGGGTCTCAAAAATATGTCTTATGCTGCCCGACTGAAAGAACTCCAGCTCTATTCAGTCTCATACCGCTTGCTCAGAGGTGACCTGTGCCTGACATATAAGGCCATGTCAAACCCTGATTTGATGAATATGCTTCACCTCAAAAAATCTAGATCCCTCAGAACCACAAGGGCGGGAGACTTAAACCTTGACACGGTTATTAATAGAACGTGCTGGAGGGACAGATTCATCACCCAGAGACTCCCTATGCTGTGGAACAAAATCCCGGTACATGTGAGGCAGAGCACCTCGCTGGCCTTGTTCAAGAGGAATCTTGACCAATGGATGGGAGATCGCAGATATACCCCAGGGATTACTTCAGTGTCACTGCTTGACAGAGGCACAGCAAAATAATAGGCATAGTTTTATTCAAACTAAAGGGGTGGCAAAAGACAAATAACTATGGGCTAGGCTTATAAATGCCCTTGGGCAGATAGCCTAGTATGAACCTATGAACCTATGAACAACAACTCTCTACACTTCTCTACTGCTCACATATCCTTACTAACTTACATAAGACAGACCAGCACAACCTTGAATCCTGCTGTAATGAAATTTCAAAGTTTGCCACTGACCACCCCCATAAAACCTACCATTGCTCCACTCTTCTTCAACTAAACTGGCTAGAACTCCCTAACCTCTTAACCTTAAACCAACTAATCCTAGACCACAAAATCACACACGATCCTCATAGCTGCCCGGCAATTTCAACCTCACTCCAACTACAAGTAAACAGCAGGCTCCTTAGATCTTCCAGTAGGCTATTACACAGAATAACACAGTCACATAACTACCATGATGACTCCCTCTACTCAAACAAAGTAGCTAAGTCCTGGAATGCTCCTCCCCTAAACATACAATGCACCCCTTGTTGCTCATCATTTAAAAATAGATTAAAGGAATATCTAAAAAGCAACTGGCTCTGCCCTTGTTCTCCACTCGTATAACCACTCTCTCTTATGCTCTTTTATATTTGTACTATACAGTTTTTCTCTATTACAGCTCCTGTTGTCTACTATCTTCCCTCAAACTGCATCCTAACAGCCTTAGATCTGTACATTTTTATTTAATTTTCATAAGCAAAATATTTTTACTTCCTTAACAGGGTTAAATACCTAGTCTTGGTCTGATATTTGCTTATTATCAGCTAATAATTACTCATCCTGAACAATGGATTACACATTTTTAAAGCTATTTTTCTACAAAGAAAATTTAGTAATGAAGCATTTATTTGTAAAATTTAGATACTCATTGTAAATATGTTTTTGTTAATGTAGTAATGCAGATTTTCTTTGTTCTTTACTGTATTTTTTATGTATGGAGCTTTTCTCCCAGGGTCTCTACTGAAAACGGGCCTCCAGCCTAGTTGGACACTACCCGGTAAACAAATGTAAATAAATAAATAAATAAATAAAATAAATACAGTTGTTGTTGTTATGGATGATGTGCAAGTTTTTGGTCTTGTTAAGGAGACACATCACATGAAATTGGAGGCAGTGCTTCACATCATTAAGAACCCAGTTTTGAAGAAAAATTGAGACAAATACAATATTTTAATTACAGTGCTAGTGGAATCACGTCAGATGTAAGCAATGTCAAATCCATACTGGAGCTTAAAAACAACCTACATAACTGAACTATGTCAAGCCCCAGCATAATAAATTTCTTGGATAAATTTATTCTAGATCTGTCTACACTGCTATATCCACTGACAAATTTATTGAAGAAAGATTGGCCCTAGCCATGTGGAAATGTTCAAGCGGAAGCTTTTAACAAAGTTAAACAAATGTTGATGTCTGCTACAGTGGTCACCTACTATGGCATTACAGAACCTGCAGTTGTAAGTACCAAGGCTAGTAGATATGACCTAGGTGCTGCTTTACTCAAGATGGATGGACAAGGTTCGAGTCTTCTTTGATATTACTCCAAAATGCCACCTGATGCTGAACAGACATAGTCACAGACAGAAAAACAGTTTCTTGTAAATATGTAGGTATATGGGAAGCTCTCGAGAAGCCTACCAAGGCTAGAGA
>NC_056746.1:1176862478-1176964978 GCF_019279795.1 Protopterus annectens
TTAGCATTCAGAAGTGCTTGTTTACACATTAGGACTAGGCTACATGCCCTTATGGGCCATTTTAAACTCACTCAGTTACCCCATGTGAGAATCAAACTCTGCATCTTGTGTTTGGAAGGTAAACAACTTAACCTTTATGGCAACCTCACAGCATTAGATTGCACTAGAGTACATTATAAAGAATACCTTTCTACACTGCTCAGAAACCTGCAACCTCTGTATGGTAAGTTAGCAAATGTAATTACGATTTTATGAATTTACCCTTCATAGGTAGGTACTAGGCTATTGGCCCTGGGGCCAATACAAGCCCAGCCAAAAAGGTACCCTGGCATTTGCCACCCAAGAAAATTATTTTCCTGTGCCACTGTCGAGCAGAGCCACAGAGGTGATCCCCAGGGTGAATTTCCTATTTCCCATCCAATCATCAAGATTTTTCTTGAAGAGTGCTAATGAGGAGCTTTGTTTGATATAGATAGGTAGTTTATTCCAGAGTATGGGACGTCTCTGGGACAGGAATCTATCCCTCCGGCATGTTCTGTTTATTGTGGTGACAAGGATTAGGTCCCTAGAGCGTGTAGCTTGGAGGGATTGGAATTTCTTTAAGTGGAGCATGTCCAACAGCTTCTGGGTTTGACATAGCTTTGTATGTTAGGCAGAGATCACCTCTGAGTAGGCAATATGCAATGGAGTAAAGCTGGAGTTTTTTGAGACGGTCTGCGTAGGGCATCTGTTTGAGGCTGGTAATCCTCTTTGTGAGGTATTTCTGTGGCCTTTCCAGTTGTTGTAGATGTCTTGTGAGGTACATACCAAAAGGGGCGTTGTACTCTATAGTGGGTCTAATGAGTGATGAGTAGAGGGAAACAATGACCTCTTTTTTTCTGGATGAGAAACCTTTTGTGATGAGGTGTGCCATGTAGAAGGATTTCCTGACTACTGTGGTGATGTGATTATCAAAGGAGAGACTACTGTCCACCTGTGTCCCAAGGTCTCTTATCACACTTTCGGTGTTAAGTATACTACCGCCTATGTTGTAGTTCATGGGTACAGAGTTTTTACCAAAGGGGATGACAATGCACTTTTTGGCATTGAGCGTGAGGCCATGGCTTTGACACCAGGCATATGTCTCAGTGAGACCCTTTTATAGGATTTCCACATCGTTAGGATTTTCGATTATGGCTCCTAGTTTGCAGTCTTCTGCGAACTTCATTAGCCAAAACCTTCTGTGTTAGCCTGTACTTCAGAGAAGTAGATACCAAACAGGAGAGGACCCAGGACTGAACCCTGTGGTACTCCACTTGTCACTGGTCTGAAGTCGGATTTGGAGTCTGCTACTTTCACAGTGTGGGCTCTGTCAGTAAGCCAGTTGGCAACCTATCTTGTGACATAGGGATTTATACCTAGTTTAGTGAGTTTATCTATAATTCCAGAGTGGGGGATAATGTTGAAAGCCTTGGCAAGATCTAGATAGGCTGTGTGAACCACTTTACCCTTGTCTGTGGCTTTGGTGATTGCTTCAAAGAAGTCTATCAGGTTTAGGAGACATGATCTGCCTTTTACAAACCCGAACAGGGTGGGGTTCAGAGTTTGGAAATTATCAATGTCTTTGTTTATAAGTTCCATGATGATACGTTCCATGGCCTTGCAGACCAGGCTCGTCAGGCTAAGAGGCGGTAGTTCCCGGGGTCCGTGGTGGCTCCCCCCTTGTGGAGTGGAATAACCGTCACTGTGCACCATTCAGCAGGCACAAAGCCTGAGGTGAGGCTATGATTGAACATGGTACTTAGGTGGGGTGCCAGTTTGTTCTGTAGTTCATATAGAATGCAGCCTGGGATGTTGTCTGGTCCCATGGATGCTGTGTTCTTGGCTTTGGAGAGTGTGGTTTTTACCTGTGCAGCCATGATTACAGGAACTTTGCATTCTTCCTGTATAGAGATGGGCTCTTTAGGGGGTGGGGGTGGGGGTAAAGTTAGCACTGAACCTATCTGCCAGGATGTTGGCAATATCAGTTGGGTCTGTATATTTAGTGCCATTGTGCTGTAACTCAGAGCAGATCTGAGTTTTGCCATTGAGATTCTTGACGTAGCTATAGAATGCTTTGTGGTTGTCTTTAGAATCAGTGGCGATTTTGTTTTCGTAACTAGATTTGGAGGATTTTATCAGGGATCGCAGCTTCTTACTGAGGCTGCCCAGGGAGCTCCTCCACTCATGGGATTTTACTCTCTTTTGCAACAGTTTCTTCCTTCTGTTTTACAGTTTGTTTATGGCAGGGGACCACCAGATTGGCTTCCTTTTTTTGGAGGATAGCATCTTGGTTCTGTTTGGGATAGCACGATCTATGCACTCATGTAAGTGCTTATAAAGTGCAATTGTGTAGGATTCAGTAGTTGTAACTGTATTGTCCATCTGCATGGGTGTCATGAAGTTCACCACTTCTGTCTTAAGAAGCATGAAGTTGGCTTTGGAGAAAAGTTTTACCATGGTTTCCTTAACGGGGGGTGGGGGCAGGATGTGGATATCTAGGGTAATTAGCTTATGGTCGGATCGGACCTATGAGGCGTTGACTTCAGGTGAGGAACACCGGTCACTCATGTTGGTAATGACTAGATTTAGGGTATTCGATGAGAGTGTCTTGCCAGGACCCTGAATTCCGCTGTATACCAACTCCATGTCTGTAGAAACACAGACGAAGGGGAAAGCTGTAAAACAGACAAACAAAAAATAAATAAAATAAGTCACTGTTTCCCTTTTTTCAGAGTCTTGCCAAAACAAAATCAAAACACCACATCTGCAACACAGCCTATTGAGACATACTCTGAAGCTGACTACAAAAACATGCAATCTTTCTCCTGCACTGGTTTGTGATATAAAGAGACAATACACGATTACCCATAGTGCTCCCTGGCTTTACATTTGATGACCTAAGAAGGAGGAGGGGATAACAGTTCACTGCTGATTGGTGATGTCACTGCTGGCAGAGATCTGACACTGATTGCATACTATGGAGAAAAACAGTAAGGGAAGAGGAAATTAACAAATAGACCACATATGGCTGGAACTGGTAGTCTGCATATTTTGCTGAACTCAGCCTAGGTTAAAGAAGTTAAAACAAACAAATAATGGCTACTAAAAGCAGGTAATTTGTAACATTCTGAAACCGGTATGAAAAAATGGTGAGTACTATAGGACGCACATTCACTTGCTATTGGCAATTTCAGAGAGTAGACATGACTACAACACTTCATTCCTAAAAGTGACTTTCAATGATCAACAAAACATTTGTTTTTTGTTTTCTTTTCAGGAGGCAAGCCCACTTGCATTCCCATGTGTGGGGAAGCCACTCACCTCTGATGTAATTCCAGTTGCACAACATTATGGAAAGGGCAAAGTTGATTTTCAAAAGTGGTTGCCAGTGATATCAACTTACTGAATGAACACTTACATAAATGCCCATCATACAGTTGACTGTGTACCATAAATTATTTTGAAAAAGTGCTGCTGAAGGAAATGACTGAATACTTGGACTAACAGGACTGGAGCCAGCAAATACTACTGCAAGCAGATAGTTTTGCAGCTTCATCTGATATTGCTTTGGCACTATGTTTATGACACATCTGTGTGCAGTTGCACATGTGCATGTACATGTATGTGCCTGTGTTTGTGCATATGAAGTATAGCTTGATACAAGTAGGGTCTGTCACTAATTAAGGAAGAAACGTGAAATGATTTGATGTTTTGTTTGCTGACAGCTAGGAAAAGCCAGGCATGTGTTGAATAGATACTACAGGCTAAGACTTTATAGTATGACCATTTGTTGAAAATTTGATGGACCTTAGTAAGAGTAATGGAAAATAATGATGTTTGCCAAATAAAATACGATTGCAGGGCTAGCCATGTGAACATTGGCTCTCGGTAATGGTCACTGTTGATGTGACACTCTGTCTATATGTACAAAATTGGAAAAAGGGGGTTGAGTCTGATGCCAATGCTGATACCAAGTAAAACCCAGGAGTTAAGAAGCAAAGAAAGACAAAAGGATATATATTTATAATGGTAAGTTTTTAATAAACAACCACACATTCTGTGATAAACAGTAACACTTTCTAGTCATAGCAATTTAAAGGATTATTTTACTCATTGGCATTGAAACAAATTCATAAAACTGTAAGATTAAAACTGACTAAAGCGGACAGTGGAAAAAAATTATATATATATATATATATATATATATATATATATATATATACTGTAGTCATCCTTAAATGTTGTGGGTACTGTACAGAAATGTACTTTCAGTGATAACAACATGGAAAAGTGGATCTTTATTACTTGACCAAACCTATGACATTGTTACTACTTTGGAATCCTCAAATATTAAACTGCATTTAACATTTACTAACTGATTTATATTGTAATATATTTTTTTTAAATTTAAAATGTTTGTTATGTATGATGTTTGTTTTTGTATGTTTGTCTGTATGTAACTAATAAATAATTTACCTAACACATATTTTGCCTAATTATCATTCTAGCTCAATATTAATATGTTTATAAATGATTTATGTTTATTTAGCTTTTCGCCCTGGGTCTCTGTTAAAAGGGGGATAAAGAAAGTCTTCCCTGGCTAAGTCAGACAATCCTAGTAAACAAAAGCTATAACTAACTAACCAATTAGTTATTTATAAGTTGAGGCTGATTTGACAAGTATCCAAATGAATCTTAACCATACTGAACTATGATTATGTTATAGCACAGATGTGTATTTCCTCTTATAGGCATAAATGCATTTGGCTTGCTGAGGGTGAGCTGCAAGGTGATGTTGTACATGTGTGAGTGTTATCTGCACCTCAGTTGTATTCCAGCTTTGTGTATATCACGTATGCATCGATAGTATTATTTATGGCCAAACATAACTTGGTCAGGCTATTGTGATTCCACTTTAACTTATTTCCCCTGCACAATCCCTACCACAGGGGACATGCATCATGTCATGCAACTCTTTAAAAAAAAGAAAAAAAATTCCTGAACATAAATTATGTGACCCTCCGAATTAGTGCTATAGGAATCAGTTTCAGTAAATATGCACTCCCATGAAGAAATGTAAAACACAATTGTGATATCATATTTCAAGAAGGTTACAGTTTATTTTAAAAAAAAAAAAATATATACATATATATATATATATATATATATATATATATATATACACATATCTCAGTTTCAAAACTTTGAACTTTGAAAAGGCCAAGACCATAAGATCAAAGTTTTTGAAACTGTGAACATTTTCAGATCGACATACAGCATGGAATGGGATACTTAACTGTTTTCCTCACTGCAGTGTGCTCTCGGAACTGGTATATTTAATTAGCAGGAGGTATGGGGGTGAGGGTGGGCTTGCTCCCCCACTGCAAAAATGTAAAAAAGAAATTTGTTTCATTAGCTTTTCAATGTTTCAAAACTGTGATCTTATGGTCTTGGCCGTTTTGAAACTTCGACCTTCTGAAGTAGATCTATATATATATATATATATATGGGTCTACTTTAGAACACTGACACGCCAGTTCGCCGACACACAAACCACCGACACCAAACAACCGACAACACACAATACCGACAACGCAAAACACCGAACACCATTACACCGGCACACTACACGTAAACAACACATTACACTACATTACATATCCACTAGCCCTAACCCAAACCCTAACCCTAAGGTCCGACACTACCGCACACTTACCCTACCTGCACCCTAACCCTAACTCACGTAACCCACCCCTAACCCTAAGATCCGACACTACCGCACACTTACCCTACCTGCACCCTAACCCTAACTCACTTCACCCACCCCTAACCCTAAGATCCGACACTACCGCACACTTACCCTACTTGCACCCTAACCCTAACTCACTTAACCCACCCCTAACCCTAAGGTCCGACACTACCGCACACTTACCCTACCTGCACCCTAACCCTAACTCACTTAACCCACCCCTAACCCTAAGGTCCGACACTACCGCACACTTACCCTACCTGCACCCTAACCCTAACTCACTTAACCCACCCCTAACCCTAAGGTCCGACAGTACCAGACACTTACCCTACCTGCACCCTATTCCTAACTTACTTAACCCACCCTAAAACATAAACCCGTCACTAACACACACTTACATTACCCAAACCCTAACTCCGACACTACTGCACACTCACCTTTCACACACCCTAACCCTAAATCCCTCACTATTGCACACTTACCTGTCCGCTCCCTAATCCTAAATCCCTCACTAGCGCATACTTACCAAGTCGCGCTTACACGTTCCCCTTGTCGGTCTTCCAGCTGTCGGGATTTCAGCATGTCAGTCAACTGCGTTGTCGGTCCTTTCGCGTTCCTCTTCCGCGTGTCGGCGAACTGGCGTTTCGGTAATTTGAAGAGGACCCATATATATATATATATATGTGTGTGTGTGTGTGTGTGTCCTTGTGTGTGTCTACTGCAAATGGTTGAATTCCTACAATCTTGAACTGCATATGGCCAACCCCATATGACTGAGTTTGTGAAAGCTCGACCGGACTGCATGGAGATCTGCATATAGCGTGTAACGGGAATACTACCCGTTACTGCACTGTAGTGCAATCTCAGAGTTGGTATATTTAAGTGGGGGGTGGTGGGTGCAGGGGATCTTGCCCCCTGCAAAATACTGATGTTATCAGTATTTCTTTTGTTGTTTGCTGGTTTGGAATACTGGCTTTTGCGATAATGCACTTTCGCAGTAGTGCAGTTTTGCTCTTATGGGTGTCGATGTTGCTTGTTCGAGATTTTGGGATTTCGAACAAGCAACGTAGACCCATATAAATATATATATATATATATATATATATATATATATATATATATATGGGTCTATGTTGCTTGATAGAAATCTCATAAGCTCGATCAAGTAACATCAAAACCCATTAAAGCGAAAGTGCACTGGATCAAAAGTGCACTTTTGCAAAATATGGATCTCCAAACTGGAAAAAAGCAAAACAAAACTGCCCCCCACACTCTCTACTTAAAAATACTAACTCCAAGATCGCACTACAGTGGAGAAAAGGATATATTTCCTTATTCCCACTGTAATGTGCTTTGGAGAAAAGGCTTTTGCGAAAGTGCACTTTCAAATTAGTGCACTTTCGCTTCAATGATTTTGATCTTCTGGTTGTCGAGAAAGTGAGTTTTCAACAATCAGAAGTAGACCCATATATATATATATATATATATATATATATATATATATATATATGTATAGATATATATATATATATATATATATATATATATATATATATATATATATATATACATATATACACACACACACACACACACATGTATAGCTATATATATACAAGGGCGCCCGCAGGCAGGTGCAAGGGGGTGCACTTGCACCCCCCTGGAATCGGCTGACTAGTTTTAAAAAAAGTTTTTTTTTTTTTTTTTTGGGCGCGTTCTTCTTTAAGAAGAAAGAAGTTCAGTCGCGGGTGTGCTGACATCATCGCTCATCGCACAGTGCTTGTATTTTCAAGTTTGCGAGCGGGAGCTTACACGGACGGTTTCGGGTTCGCAAGTGGAAACTGAGACGGACTTCACTGAAGATGCAGGCGGGACACGGACGGTTTCGGGTTAGCAAGTGGGATGGACGGATACTTAGGAGCAAGCGGAAACTGAAACGGATGGAAGATGGGAAACTTTCAGAGTGAGTAGTTGGACGGAAGATGGGACTGTGTGTGTGTGTGTGTGTGTGTGTGTGTGTGTGTGTGTGTGTGTGTGTGTGTGTGTGTGTGTGTGTGTGTGTTACTATCTCTTAGCAAACACATCCCCTCAGATGGGCCCTCTAATTTAACTTTTCAGTAGTGGAGTGAAATTATGCAGTACTCCTTCCTAGGGCACCAGTTGACCTAAGACC
This sequence comes from Protopterus annectens, assembly GCF_019279795.1. Classification (NCBI taxonomy): domain Eukaryota; kingdom Metazoa; phylum Chordata; order Ceratodontiformes; family Protopteridae; genus Protopterus; species Protopterus annectens. The sequence continues at coordinate 1,176,870,422 of NC_056746.1, forward strand.
GCTCCTGACTGGCATTAACTAGTAGGATTGTAGGTAAGATAATGTAATATTACTTTAACATCAATGCAGTGGTTACTGATGTCATTACTAACTCAAAGCATTTCTCTTGCTCTGCTGCTCTTTTACCATATTATATCATGCTACCAGTAGAAGCATCATAGAGGCACTGTTATTTTAGATGGGTGGTATGAACTTTGACAGATACTGTAACACTATCGAAGGTAACATGAGATGAGACTTACCAGTAGGTTTCTGCACCAGCTTCTGGACATTGAAAGTGACCTGTCTACATCAATGAAAAGACATCTGTTTTATGCTTGGCTTTGCGGAGTTTCGTACTCTATAATCTTAAAGATAATGTTCAATGAGTTTTGCACTTACTTGAAGGTTGTTTTTTTTTTTTTATTCCGAGATGATTAGATGGCTTCCTGCTCTTTAATTCAGGTTATTAGCCTATTCTTTTTATTTAATTTTACTATAACATCCCCCTTGCAAATTATGTCTCTCCACAGACTTACTAGTGCGGTATTTCCTGTTTTCACGTCATCACACTTATTGCTTTAATGATGCAAAATCAGGTCATTCCTGCAGTTCCTGCTCTAGTACTCTGGGTCTTTTCTTTCCTCTGTTTATTTTAAGAAAGTAAGTAAGTAACTATCACAGTAATGCTACACACAGCCTAAGGCAGTATATCATTTTTTCAATAGAAAACATATTTTGCATCAAAATATTTTTTCAGGACAATAAAAGTAAGAACGTCTAATGTCTGGCATTGCAGACTCACCATAATCCTCAGTGATTTATGAGAAAATTGAAAGTTTTACATGGGCGGGACAAAGCAAAAACACGAGGTGAAATCAGGGCCGTTCTACAAAAAATCATGGACAGCTACGGGAATGATTCAATAACATTATGCAAAATCAGGGGTATTTGAGAGGTATAAACTTTGTGCTGCATGTGTTGTGCTTGCATAACCATGTAATAGAAACAGCTTTCACGTCTTTGCATAAAAGACGCGCCACTTGGTAAGTTTGAAGAGTGGATTAACTGACAACACTTAACTCATATGTAAAATAAAAATAATACAAAGAACACAAACAAAAACCTGACTAGTGCTGAAAAGTCACTTTCTATATGTCTTTCTTCTTCTCGCTAAGTAACTGATACTTTCAACCCCAATGTGATGTCACCATGACTTTTTCCTTTTGAAAGAAAAACATTAAATGCCTTAATGGCACACTGAATTCCTTCTGGTTTGTCCTCAAGGCCACTCACAGTGAAATGCTGCACAAAACATTGAATTCAGGACTTCAGTTTTCGCAGAGGTTCCTCTGCAGCTCTGGAGATGTCCATAATTGTAGGGTTATCAACTTGAGCTAAAAAATTAGATGACTTCATAAAATATTGCTCTTGTTGTCCAGCAGAAATGAACTGAGTGGAACTACTTAAGTGGAAAATTCAGGATGATTGTGCAGTTTAAATGAATTATTATCTTTAAGTATTTCCACTGAAATTTCTGCCTTACACCAAGTAAGTACTTGGATAGACTTTGGCTCCCCTGTACCCTGAACTACATTAACCCACTAATCAGAAAATGAATGAATTTACAATCTGTAGCAAAGTTTTCTGTAAAAAAGAGATACATTAAAACTAAAAAAATAAGCATATCACTGAATTTGGTTTAAATAATCTGATTTACAGCGATATTAGAGCACCTATAATGTAGTCTACAGTTTACAACAGGCAGATTTGTCTTAAAGGAAACCTTGTGCTACTAAACTGATTCTCGTAGAACTGTCTCAGGCACTCTACAATGACTCAAAGCTAAATGCATTCAGCATCCAAAATGGAATCAAACAAGTGTGGATCATCAGTCCAACCTTCTTCACTATCTTCTGAAAGTCATTTTAGCCTTAAACTAATACTACCTTCCTACCAAAACTGGCAGAAAATATAAAATGACAAGGCTTGGGGGTCTTCTGGCTAGATTGTTAATTGACTGCTGAGCAATTCTAGAATCAACCTATTAGGAAGGGATTTTCATTCTTAGACATCTGCACTCAAAAGACCAATGTTCTGGAGTTATATACTACTGACCTTGAGAATTCTGATAAAGGTGTCACTGTTGTACAATATCCGGCATGCCTTCCTATTTTGTGGTACTGGTCAAGTGAGATAAAAACTGAGCTGAGATAAGCTACTATACAATGGCAGTATTCTTCATCGATAATAGAGAACACTGGATCATGTGTAAGTACAAATCCAGACTACTGAGTAACGTGGTTACCCAAAGTGCAGTGCTCTCCACTATTGACGTATTCTACAAGACATATGAAAGGTGGTTTACAAATATAATTACTGCAACTGGAACAAAAATTTGCAGGGTTCACAATCCTATTTGATAACCAGACATGCTGAGTAAGGGTTTATGACTCCATGCATGTCTGATCAAATTTTCAAGAAGCATTTCTTAAGCAAGTTACAAAACCGGGCTGATATTTGCTGTAATAAGAATATGTCAATAGCGATGGTACAAGGCTATTACATGCAAAGATGTAGCCAGATATTTGCACTCAGACTTAATGTTGTTGCCCCCACCATCCACTTATTTTAAAAAACATACTCAACCTTCAAAATGCTACCCAAGCATATAGGATAACTGTTACCATCGATATCCCTAAAAAACTATTTTAGAGATGCATTCTTTTCACACAAGCATTCTTTGTACATTTCTATGCTGTAAGCATACACTTATATAGTTCTAAACATTCTGTACTTTTTGAGTTTTGAGGTTTCTACCAAATTCTCAGAAAAAATAACTTTTTTGAGTGCATTGAGTATCCCAAACTACACCCTTGATTACAAATTACAGTTTTAGGTATTTAAAGTGTGTCATAGTGCACATTTTGGGGCAAGGAAGGGTGATCTTATAAATAAGAGAAAGTGAAACAAACGATACAGTAAGTACTTATTGAGAACATGTGGTTTAGTTATGAACAACTGCTATTACTGCCTGCCATTGGGTATTTCAATATAGGCATGCTTTGGTGGAAGGGCTAAAGACTGCCAGAAGCAGATATTACAGTGGAAGGGTTGGATTAAGGATGGAGGTAGACTGCTATACCTTGGCAGATCAACTGGGTTAGCATATACTGCTGAAAGTTTGAAAAAAAAGGATTTGCATCAAAAGATTTGCCTTAGCTTGTTGAAGAGATTATTCCATTTGTTGAGGGCTGAGCTTAAGAAATATAAGGCGAAAATAGAAATGCAGGTTTTACATTCATGGAGCACTTGATATTCTCCTGTTCATCCATCAGACTTGATCTTCAAGTGCTAGAACTAGCATTTGTTCAGTTTCTTAGTTCATATCTTTGCAGGCATGATCTGTAATGCGGTGCTTATTAGCACGTTTAGGGTAATCTGAAATTAACGCACCTTAAAAAAAGTTAAGAGAGACATTACACTGTTGTCAATAACTATTCTTTCTCCAAGCTGCAGCAATGTCACAGTGAGAATAATGAAGTTTGGATCATTTAGGGGCAAGCCCCTCATGCCCCCCCCCCCTTGTGTAAAAAGTTGTTTTTTGCATCATTGTTGCTTGCAAATATTCTGGGAATGCTTGTACTCAGGCTATAATTTAGAAGATCATGTGCAATGAAAGTTTTTGGTTGTGAGCATGTGAACTTGATCCTCGTGGAGCAGAAGATGCCATTAGGATCTGGTGTGGCACAACCAGGCAAAGCTGAGGAGTGGAGATATATGGTAGGACTCTGTAGGTTTTTGTGACCTGACTGTGTGGTTAATGAAAGATAAAATGATCATGACCTAATACTTGTGGAACCTGTGATGCAGGGAGTAGAGCTTGCAAGGATGGATAAGTCTAGAAACAGGTAGAACAAAATGACAGATATAACTCTGGACTAAGTTAATCTGCTGGGCAGTGAGGAGCACGCTACAGATTTATAAATATATAACTAACAGGGAGGGCCCTGGGGCAAGAAAAATGAGTGTGAAGCCATGACCAGCAAGTTGGGAATCATAGAAAGAACAGAAGTGGCTCTAAATGCATGTTTTAAGTATAGTACCTGTGGCATTACAGATGTTTAGGATACAGGCTTATAGGCTTTAAAAGGAAGGTGCAAGGTAACCAGGGTATCCGACGTACGTAACATTGATGATTTTCATATTTTGATTGAAATGAGGATGGGTAACATGTAGAGACCTGAGAACTTAACAACACTATTACTTTTGATGATATTTAAAAGAAATCTATTTTAGGAGAGCTAGTTTTACACAGAAAGCAAAGTCATTCAGGAAGTCTGTGGACAGGATCTCTACTGATAGTAGATGCTTGCAGAAAATGACATCAGCGACATATCGGAGTGTCTTACAGGTAGATAAAGAGCAAGAAAAGCTGCCTGGCTGATATCTACACAGAAAAAGAAGGGACTCATAATGGAATCTCCAGGGATTCCAAACCTGGCTGCTGGTGGAACTAAAATGATATCCTTGAATTTGGTTAGCAAACTGCAGTTTCACAAACACATAGTCATGTAAGCGCAGAAAAGATCTGCCCAGTTTTTTATAGTACAAGTTCATGATTTATGTTGCTGAAACACATACACACCATTCTCCACCTTCCACTCAAACACAGCTCCAGCTTCATACTCCCTTTACCTCATCTCCTACAAACCTACCAAACTCCAGTAACTCCACCTCAAGCTTCCTAAACACCTTTATAAATTCACCCCTATCTTGCTCATAACTCCTCTACAGAGCCAACACTGAATCCAGTCCAGGTCCCTCCCACCAAATAACACCCATAACTTTTCTAACACCTCCACCCTCTCCCGTACGTTAATTAACACCGAAAGCATCATTAAAAAACTTGACCAGATAAACACCATCCTCACAACCCTACTCACCCAACATCACAGCTGTCAGTTAAACATGGCTCAAACAAAACAATCCTAATTTTCAGCATCTACTTCCCTCATACAAATATCTCCAAGACATAAGACACGTCAGAAGACAAGGTGGGGCCACTCTCACTGTGCATAAAAACAACATTAAACCAACGATCATTGCCCAAGCAAATGCCTCCTCAGATACTGAACCCAGCTGGATCCTTTTAAAACCTCCCTCCTGGAAGTACAGTCACCTTCTAATAAGTCACCTACCTTCCCTCTCCAGCCTCTGTTTACAAACTTAAATTCCTTATTCTTACTATCATCTCAGCTGCCCAAAACAATAAAACAATAACATATTGTTATTCTAGGTGATTTTAATGTGAACTACCTAGGCTCATAGGTGTGTACTAGGGTAACCACTACAAAAGACTTTTAAGCCTAGCCATAGATCTCAAATCTCTGCCAAGTTCTGGTACCCTTGATAGGTTTAAGCCGGGGCTTGGGAGATGAAACATTTACAAGCAGGGCCTTGAAATGAACCATTTACTGGCTGCCTATTTCCATTAGAGACATAGGTGCCAAATGAAGGATGAATTTCCTCTTCTCCAGCCAATCAGGTTAGGAGAAATTCTGCTTCACATGGATGAGGAGTCTGTTCCAGAGAAGGGGTAGTCTCTAGGATACATAACTGTCTCTTCAGCAGGTCACATTTATATCACAGGCAAGGTTTAAGTCTTTAGAGTGGATAATTATGTTGCTCTTTGTTTTGCAGACATATAGAAGGTCCATCAGGGTGGGCTCTGACAATGTCTTGTATGCCAGGCATAAATCTCCCTCAACAGCTTGTAGGAGACAGAATACAGGAGAGGGCCATGAGGTGGTCTGATTAGGCATGTTACTTACTCTCTGTATTCTTTTAATGACAACATAGCTAAATAATTCCTTGTGATTTTTCTTGGCCTGGGAGGCCAAATTTACCTCAAATTTGCCTTTGGTAGACTTTATTTGTCCTCTGAGTTGTTTGTTTAATTTGATGAACGTGCTTTTATCCTACTGAGTGCTACACCTCCAAATTTTTGCCATGGTTTTCTTCCTTCTGTTCTACAGCCTGCTGATGTTGTGATTCCACCAGGGTGGCTTGTGTTTTAAGTTAGTTCTGTAATTCTTCCTGGTGAGTACAACTGCCTCTCTGCAGCTATTAACATGCTTGTATAGGGACAGCTCCATGTAGGCAGCAGTCTTCAACTTCTCAGGGTTTATGGGGCTTGGAATTTTGCCAGGTTATCACTTCATGGTAGGACGTTAGCCAGAACATTTCAGGGTGAGCTAGGGTTCCAGGTTTTATTTTTACTTTAAAGGAGACCATTTTGTGGTCTGACCATACCAGAAAAGACATTACACTACAGGGTGTCCAGTACTCTCTCATATTAGTGAGGACCAAATCCAATATGTTTGCAACTCTGGTTAGTGTACTGACAATCTTGTGCAGGGAGTTTGTGTTTACAAAATCTGGAAATCTCTTTGCTTGCACATTTGGCATCATACATTAACCAGGACTAGATAGTAAAGCAATACAGCCTGTCAATAATTTTGATTGAATTAGGTAGTATAACTTAGTTTGTTAGCCAGTGAAGAGGTTTTAAACAATGAATCAAAAAGATTATATTAAAAAAAACAGAAGTCTGATATAAGCCCACATTAATAATAGTTTTATCAGTTTAGTTTCTGCTAGATCTGGGATCTGTTAAAAAATAATTGCAGAAGCTTCCTAAATACTTGTGTTGAAATGTTGAGTGCTAACTTTCTCATAGAAACTGTTAAAGTACTAGTGTGTTTCACCATTGTTCAATTTATAAAACCAGCCCAGGATGAACAGTTTTGTGTGTATGAAAAGCACAAACAAACAAAAACATCATTTACTTACTTTTATATTTGCACACGGCCTATTGGAAAGCTGAATGAGCTCCAGCAACTAATTTCAACAATTTTATTCATCTCCATCCCATTACTACTACAGAAAAAAATGTCTCCACTGTTTTTAAATCTATGAGACCAGTAACATAAGTATGCAATTTGGTGTCATATAATTTTCAAGAAAACAGATATAACCTGCACTTGATTGTACAAGTTGTCTATACCTCTCAGTTGTCCATATCTTTGCAGAATTAATAGATATTTGCTTCTTATTTTTGGTTTATTCCTCATAAAATTTGTGGTTTTCTAGCAAATCATTTAGGAATGAAGTCACTAAATGACAGATATTGAGTTTCAGACGTCATAACCTTCAGAAAAATGCATGCTAATGCAAGACTGTCTTAAGTTTATACAAGACCAATTTTAGTAGTGTTTGCATGTTCCCCCAATATATTTGGCCTTGTCCAGATTTCCTGCATTAAGAGGTTGAGAGGTACGTGCAAATCACTTTGTAGATTAGGAATATCCAAACCTCTCAATTGTCCCCAATTTTGGCTCAAAATGTTGCTCTCCCCTAATAATCCCTCCTCCAAAATGGCAATTTTGGAAGAAAATGTGGAGGGTTTACAATTATATATAACTGTAATGATCAGAGTTATAGATTACTTTTATTTCAGAAATGCATGTAGATGCTCTTATTTTGTTAGCTGCTCAAGTTAACAGTGTTAATATTAAAAGGTGTCCCTTTTTGAAAGGTTCCCAGCTGTATTGTGTGGCAACTTTATATTTTTGCATCAGATTTTGGTCCGTTTTCATAAAATTGTGGTTTTCTGGCAAATTAGTGGCAAGTCATTAAAGATTGAAGTTAGAAAATAATGGCAGACATTTGAGTTTCAGATTTTATACCCTTCAGAAAATTCATACTAATGCAAGATCTACTACTGTTCTATTATCTAAGTTAATAAGAGCAATATTTAAAATTGGCCTTATTTTTGGGCCTGTGTCCCACTTCTAGTTATATGTATGGTTTTGCCCAGATTTCTTGCTCTGAAGTTGAGAGGTATGAGTGTCAGAGCCATCACTGTCAGCCAGAGACATTTCAAATTATGACATGCTTATTGCACCCCACCCCCCATTGTAGTGGCTCTGGATGTGTCCAAGGAAGGCAAGGAGCAGTTATGCAGTGTAAGTGTGCAGAGTATTCCCCCATCCAAGGTAGATCACAAATACGACTGTGGCTTTTCATCTGTCCTTGATTTTGCAGAATGTTCTGATTTTCTATCAGATTTTTATAATGTTGATTTATGCTTCTTATTATTCAGGAACTGCATGCTGTCACAGTGCCCTGTTGCTCTGTTTAAGTAGCCATGGTTTAATGAACATCAGGTAAGCTTGTCGGAGATTGTAAGATGCAAGTAAGCTTTAGTAAGCATACTGTTAAAGAATTACCAGCATTGAAAGCCTTTTTGTTGTTGCCATGCACAGAATATTTACATAACTAGATAATGTATAAGCCTTGGGTATTGAAATGCATATGACAGTATTTGTAATAAAAGGACAGGATTACAGTATTTTCAGAAGCTCATTACATTTTATTGGAGACCAGTGTTTTATAGCAGTGTCTATGTGTTAGTACACTTGTAGTTGGGTGGCTTTAATGATATATGGTAAATAAGCATTGCTACCTTACTTAAAAGCCAAGCCCTGCAACAACTAGGTAAGCTCCACACTGAAGTCAAAACACAATAGCTCTGGTGGGTAAATGTACTCTGTAGTAATCAAAAAAGGCAAATGTTTGAAATAACTACAGCTTATGTGCAAACACAATAGGTAGTGATGAAACAATGCTCTGCTAAAAATGCTTTAATGCACTACATTGCTGAGCTGCAGATCAGTTATTATCACTGGCTACCAGGATTTCACCCACTTCAGATCAAGCACGGTGCCGTTCAATGCAACCTTCCCAGAACTAATTCAAGTTTGACCAGAATTATTTGGTGTGTGTGTGTGTGTGTGTGTGTGTGTGTGTGTGTGTGTGTGTGTGTGTGTGTGTGTGTAAGAGGGAGGTAGCATACCCCTCGGCTGTCCAGGTTTTTGCAGAATGCCCAGACTTTTGCCCCATATTCCTCCTAAAAAGGATTGAAGTTGCTAAATAATGAGACATTTCAGTTTTAGACATCATATCATTTACAAAAATGCATACTAACACAAATCCTGTTATTCTTGCAATTTTCTAAGTTAGAGATCCATATTTATAATCTGTCCCTATTTATTTTAGGCTTTGTCCAGATTTCTTGCACTAAGGTTGAGGCCTTGAGGGGTGTGGTATGTTTGTGTGTGTGAGAGAGAGAGAGAGAGAGAGAGACAGTGAAATGCCCAAGTTAGAGTTAGCAGGTGGAATTTATTTTCAAGTGCATTATCAAGGAACTGTGAGGTTTAAGGGAAGTGAAGTTTACTGCTGCTCATGCCAAGTCTATTTACAATGTGCAACTGTTTTGTTTAGCAAATGGTATCTCTATTGTGGTATAAAGTTTTAAAGCTATGTTAGTAGCACCACAAGTAGAATACTTGCATCTTAATGTAGAGGCTTGAGGTTTTATTCCTACAGCATGTACATTTGTATGCTGCAGTCCTGAGGATGTCCTCCTTTGGATGAGATGCCTAATAACTATGAACCTGTTCAGCTTGCCATCCATTTTCTATTGCAATATACCAGCTTACCATTTTTTTAATTTAACATAGGCAATTTATTCTTTGTGACGGCAGCAGGCACTGAATTTGTAGATTAAACACTGAAATATACAGTTGTTTTCTAGCAACAACCTCTTCATTAGTTTCAGATATCTTTAATGCGGAATTATTCAGATTACTTTTACTTGACAGAGATTGTGTGTATTGACTGATATTGGTGGATTGTAATGAGTGGCCTTTTATGGTTGAAATGTTCTGAATTGGGCAGTTTGTCATCATTGGTTTGTATATTTTGTTTCATTGCTTACTGGGAAAATGTTCAAAACTATAAATTTAAAACACACTCAAGTGTTGCTGTATAATGCAAGGGATATAATTCAATTATATATTATAATTAATACAATCAGGTAAATCAAATAACTTTTGCATGGCCCTAACAGTGTGCAAGGAGCCTATTGCTTGAAAACAGTTCAAAGGTAAATAACCTGCCACTGGCCAGATGCATTTTCTTTGAATGTGGGTTTCAATGCTGTTTCATTGAATGTGAGTTTCAAAAGTAGAGAAGCTTTAATGCCAAGTCTGTTTTTGTTGTAAGACTATTGCTTTGCTTAGGTTTAGTAAATGTCTATCAGTGTTTGGGCGATAATGTTTGAAATAAAAGTTGTAAATTAAATCCAACTGCCTGTAATCATTGTAGAACTAAAGCATAAAACAGTATGCACACAGAGATTTGAACAGTGTCTATGGCAAATGGGGAGAAATAGCCAAGTAATGGGACTCTGGAATGGCGGTGTGGGCGGGGCTTGGGGTGGGTGGACTTGGGCGGGGCTGTGTTGGCGGGGGCAGGGAGAGCTATGTGGGTGGGGCTCTGGGTTTGCACCCCCCTGCAAAAAATCCTGCGGGCTCCCTTGTATATATATATATATATATATATATATATATATATACATACACACACACACACACACACACACATACTTATTTATAATATAGATATATATATACATATATTACATATGTGTATATAAATATATATATATATATATATATATATATATATATATATATATATATATATATATATATATATATATATATATGTTCATAGGTTCATAGGTTGGTACTGGGCTATCTGCCCGAAGGCATATATTAGCCCAGCCATGTTGTGCGGCATTCACCGCCCCTTTAGTAGTTCCCTAGACCCTTGTACTAGCAGCTAGCACCCTTGGCCCCTATCTAGTAGTGCTGTTGGTGTGATCCCCGATGTGAACATTCTGTTACCCATCCACTCATCAAGGTTCCTCTTGAGGAGTGATAGTGAGGGGCTCTGTCTTATGTAGATCGGGACCCTGTTCCATAGTAAGGGAAGTCTCTGCGAAGGGAATCTATCCCTCCAGCATGTTCTATTCATTGTTGTGTTGAGGTTTATATCCCTAGAGCGTGTAGCTTGATTAGATTTGGTTTTGCTAAGATGGAGCATGTTCAACAATTCTGGGTTGGGCATGGCTCTGTACGTTATGGTCTATATTAAAAGACCGAACTTTCAAAACCGCGAATACGACAACTACGACATGTAAACACCGAACAGCTGAAACAGCGAAACATGTAAACATCGAAGCACGGAATGCTGAAAGTATTTCCTTGGTCAGCAGGGTGACCATGGGGAAGAAGAAATATATCCTTTCCCCATTGTAGTGCGATCTCGGAGTTGGTATATATAAGTAGGGGGTGTGTGGGGGGCACAGCCCCCCACATGGGGGTGCAGGGGGGGGGGCTTTCACCCCTGCAAAACTGTGTTTATTGAGGTTTGTTTAAATAAGTTTTACTTACCTGTATGGAGCTGTTGTTTGCAGAAATGTGTTCGGCGTTCCATATTTCAATGTTTACGTGTTTCGCTGCTTCAGCTGTTCGGCTTTTACGTGTCGCGATTGTCGTATTCGCAGTTTTGAATGTTCAGTCTTTTAATATAGACCCATATATATATATATATATATATATATATATATATATATATATATATATATATATGGGTCTACGTCACATATGATTGAACATTTGAATATTCGAAAATGTGCAGTAGACCTGCAAAACACAAACAGCAAAAAATAAACTGTGCATAGCAGGGGGGGGGGTCAAGCTCCCCTACAAACCCCACACCCCCAGCAACTTAAATATCCCAACTCTGAGATCGCACTACAGCAAGGACAAGGGAAATCTCCCGGTATCCCCTTTCAGAATTTTGAAGTTTTAAAATTTCGAACACATGGTCTTCGATCATATAGGTTTTGAAGTTTTAAGATTCGAAATTCTGAAGGGGACCTATATATATATATATATATATATATATATATATATATATATATATATATAAAATATAGGTATAGCTAAATATATACATGTATGTGTGTATATATATATATATATATATATATATATATATATATATATATATATAAAATATTTAAAAAAAAAATTATACTGCATGGGACTCTGGCCTATGCTGATAAATGCCCTGTTACTATATAAAACCTTTCCCAAGCTATTATTTCAATAGGTAGCAGTCTTATATGTGTGTATGAGATGGGCAAAGTGATGGCACACCCAGTGGATGTTGCTCACACCGTTGTATTCATTGCTTCAGAATTACACATCTCATTCTGATAAAACAAGAATAGCCGTTGCAGTAACTGAGTTTATTAATAAAAAAAAACAATGAAGTGCTTTCGTTCATATATTTATCGAACTTCATCAGAACATTTCTGAAAAAAAAATAACTTCAGGCTTTTTTTTGTAGGGAATGAGTCCCCTCCCCCATACCTCTGATATGGCAGGCATGCCCCTCAAAACCCCCAGACTTATATATACCAATATCACAGTTGCACCAACTTGAAGAAGGGAAAAATCTCCCAAAATAAGTGAATCTTTGGCAGCATACATAGAAACCACACTGGCAATGATTTTCTATGAAAAACGGGAATCAATATTATGCTATTTGGCTTTTTTTTTCAATCTACTGATGCTCAATGAATTTCACACTGACCACATGCAGAGAAGCTTGTTAAAACAGCCAATCACACTTTCAATTATGTCTGTGTTTTCTTACAATTTTTTAAAATTCGTGTTCTACTTTAGGCTTTATATAAAACGGCAAACTATTACATTGTAGCTGACATACAAGTGTCACTGTATTGTCTACGTGCTAATTAGATTTCCAGTACCTTTGAAAATTTGAACATTTCTTCATATTCTTCATGTCTTTTATCTGACACTGATCTGTGATTGCATCGTGTGCTATACACATATTTTGAAACTAGACAGTGATTTTTGAGTAGTAGTATATCTTAAATTTGACGTTCTTGTTCCACTACATATATTTCTATTTTAGTCTTTCTTAAGTCTGCTGATATTGTTGTCTTGGAAACCCTTTGATAGTCAGAAATTCTTTACTTTTCTCTGGGAGATTTGCTTATACTAATTTTCAGATCTAAACTTGAGAAATCATTTTCATGTACAGTATTAAATGCTGCACCATAATTAATAATTACAGACATCAATTTATTTTGGATGGACATTCTTATTTGTGGTTGTGGCTTGTCATCTGTCATTAACACTCTATACACATAGATATCTGGATTTTTACTGCTTGAGATTTGCTTAGTAGGAGTGCCCTCAGTTTCTTTCTGCTTGATTAACTCTAAAGTTATTGTGTTATGTATGCCATTTAGCTTTCTGGAGAATTTTATCTTGCTTTGTGGGTAAACTTTATACTTTCAAAAAAGTGGTTGTACTACCCATATGATAAGTATTATTTTCCTTTAGCAGCAAAATGTTGTGGAAACTGTTCAACTTTTCCAGCATACGGAATAGTAATGTAATTTTCTATGTTCATCATGTCAGTGTTGTATATAAAGTTCCTTGGTGACTTAATATTTCCTGCAGAAACTTCTGCATCAACTTTATACACACACACACACACACACACACACACACACACACACACACACACACGCACGCGCGCGCGCACATAACATACATTATATAAATATATATATGTATGTATACACCTATATGTTGTGTCTTTCGGCTTTTTCTGGTTAGGGGTCGCCACAGCGGAACTCTGGTCCACTAATGATTGTTAGTTGATTTTTATGTGCAGTGTTACCAGCCCTGATGCACAACCTTCAACGAAGGTACAGCCATTAACGCATGTCTCCATGCAGAAGACGCTCTAGCTGAGAATTGAACCGGACAGCGTCTTACTGTGAAACGACAACACTACCGCAGCACCACCACTGTGGTATAGATAGATATCTTTGGCTTGAAACATTGGTTCAAAAGTTATACCATATTCAACAAGTACGTTAAAGAAAGATCAGACTCTCTTAATGTTTTTCTTGTTTGCTTTGCTGATGAGCAACACTGAATTATTTGTGTTCTACTCTCATTTTTTGTGTCTGAATTTTCACATTTTTGGGAAGTGTTGTCAACCCTGTATAGCACTTATCTGAAGTTTTAGTGCTGTCCTGCCTGATTTTTCTTTTTTCCTGGAAACATAGTTGATATTGAGTGTTGTCTGATTCAAAATATATAGTAAGTTTTGTATTTGGTATTTAGAAACTTTTTTTTTTGAGCAGCTGGAGTATCATAATGCCATATACATTATCACCAGCATATTTTTACTTAGATTCACTGAAAACAATCATAGAAAGCATACAATTTTCAAACCTTTTAAACTTCTGGATCCATTTGCACTGTTGGAACCTAACACATTTTATTAATTTTCTTTTTCAAGTGTTGGGTGAGATGGTTATTACAATGACACTTCTGAACGATGAATATAGATATTTCTGTTAAAAGACTTCTGCATGACTTGCACTTGAACTGACTTGTTCATATCGTCTTTCACTCCTAGTCTAGTGAAGCAATGCTGCAGCATTTAGATACACTGTATGCTTTCTTGATGCAGTGTAGATTGTAACTGGATACTTTGCTGCAGTCTATGTTTCTCTGCATTCAGAATAGGGAGTCTACACAGATAAGTCAGGTTTATTTATTTATTTAGAATTTTAGATCCACATGCAACTGACCATCTGGGGATCGAGTATGTATCAATATGGAGGAATCGGCTAATAGTCTAACCTCCTTTGCCAGAGATAGATTGCACCTCTGCCCCCTGGCTTCTGCTTATGGACTAAAACATTTGCAGCTCCATAGTGCCTTTTTAAACAAAGTTCATCTGTTGGACATTTCAATTTAGTAGATTACATTTCAACTTGTATTATGAAGGCAGTGCTTAATGCTGGGAGTTTAAATAAGAAAATGCCCAAATCCATGCCTTTCTGACCTTTGAGCAGACTCATATCTGTATCATGACTGAAACTTTGTTCCAGTCTGTTGATAACACTCCCTCTATACTTGGCTTCAGAGCTTGTCATTCATTCAGGCACACAAGAAACTGTGGTGGTGTCTCTGTCATTATCTATGATGCCCTCATCTCACGTCTAGTTCCACATGACACCAGACTTAAGATTCTTGAAATCGCGGTTACCCTTATCAAAACCAACTGCAACAACCTTGTGGATTATGGACCTCTTTCAGTGCCTCTGCTGATCATGATTTATACTTTAATTACTTGGAAAAGCTCAACAAAGAGCTGAACAATCTTATAAAACCCAAAAACTTATAATGGAAACCTGATTCCCATAACAACCTTAAGCACAATACATTTCTTCTTCTAAGACAACGAACTAGAACAGATATCAAATCAGCCAATGCTGAATTCCCATGACGACTGGAGCACCTAAGTCAGCCCAAACAATTTTGATGCTGTATTAAACCCATCTGTAACAAAAGCATCTTTCACAAACAATCCCCCTCATCCAAACTTCTCTTAGCTATGATAACATTATCACTAGAAACATTTCCAATTTCCCATCTTATAATAGTTTGCACTTCACTTGTACTCAAGCAGTAGCTCCTTATGCACCCCCTTTCACAAACTAATACAATGTCCTCCCCACTTCAAAGGTGTTACCATGAAAAGAGTGCAAAATTTGTTAAAAAAGGTCCTCTAAAATTACAATCCCTTCTTCCATTCTCTACATCCAAAGATCCTCAGAGAAGGCAGACCTATTTTCAGGAAACCTTTTACATTTATATTTAACTTATCTTTACTATGAAAACTGTTCCTTTAAGTTTGAAACCTGCACTAGTTATACCTTTCCCTAAAACACAGGGAGCAGCAGGCCCCTCAGACTTCGGATCATTTGACAACATTTGCCCAGTAGCAAAATATTTTAAAAAACATAATTTATAAAAAGACACTAGAATACCTTTGTAAATATAATATACCAACTTCAAAGCAATGTAGTTTCTCTCCTAATTACAGTACCATAACTGTACTATATATGCTCATTATTAAAATTTATAACAATATGGATCAAGGTCTGCAATATTTCTTGGACTTAAAAGAGCTTCAAAACAGTCAGTCACAAACAATTACTAAAAAGCTTAGAGACTGTGGATTCTCTCAAGAGATTGTACAGTGATTTCACAGCTACTTAGCCAATTGATCCTGCACTATGTATGGAGCTTATGATTCCTCAGCAAATGGAGAAACTTCCTGTGGGGTCCAACAAGAGTCCATTTTTGGACCACGTCTATTTTCATTATTTAGTAACAATCTCCCTTGGGACCTCCTATCACTGGACTGCATAACGTATGCAAATATTATACTGTTCACTATACACAGGAAATGAACTTATGAAGTCTCTACAAAGCTCCAGTTTGATCTTAAACTACTTTTGAACTGGTTAACTAAAAGTGTGCTTATTTGAAATACAAGCAGGAATACCGTCACAGCTTAAAAATTAAATGTGCCATTATCCGTCTTATCACTGCTTCCTAGCTTAATATTTTGCCTGTAACAACCTCTCGGAGATGCTTAGGAATTATATTAGTTCCTTTTCTCTCTTTTTCTCTTCATGTACAGACCCAAAGTACTACAACAACTGATAGCAGCCTATGCAATATCCATTCTTCTCACTCCAGAAGCCAGACATTTCCTGGTCATTAATGTACTTATTACTAGGACTGAACACAGAATGGCCTTTATTATTTCAAACGTAGCTGCTAATACCACATTATTACAAAACATGGAGAATACAATTCTACACTTAATCAGCTCAGCTAACACTGGAGAACACCACTGCACTATAATAAGTAGATGGAGAACTGTTTCAGCAAGAAATGAGCTGCTACTTAACATCCTTACATACAAGCTCCTTGGATACGATCTACATTTAAAGAGGGGCTGTAATTACACCCTTAGAAGTACAGTCAATACTCATTTACCCAGGCCCATTACACATTGGCCACTACGGAAAAAGCCTTCTCTAAAAATGCACCTTCCAGTTGGAACAAACTCCCAAAAGAAATAAGGCAAGTGAGCAAACTATTAGCTTCCAACTACAACTGAAAAACGGTCTGAGAAAACAACATGCCTATAAGTGCTTCAGAGATGCGAGCCAGAAAGCACCTATAAAGCAAGGTACAATTATATGTCCCATCTACTGGCTTAAAACTAATGTAGCTCTTATATCCATTGAAATTCTTCTTAGGAATTAAATTGTAAACTAATTTGTTTTGTCAGTAATAAATTGTACCAATCTGAAAATTCAAAATGATCTGTTCCTAAATGAAAATTCATTACTGTGCAGTATCTACAACTATGTTACCACTAATGCCTTTGTGAATTTCTATCTAAATTGTTGTACATTCTGTTGGGTGTTTAGTTGTATTGTCTGGACTCTTTGGCCCTGTCATGACTGTAAGGGGTCCTTGCATCAATTCAGTTACCCAGTTAACAAATATTAAATAAAATAAAAATAAAAGAAATCCAGTAGACTGCTTGTAAGTGATTCAACTATCATTTCTTCAACGGAGCTCCTATACAAACAGTATATAAGTACGCACAATTCCTATACGTTAGAAATGTTACCTCTCTAGACCAAAGTACAGACCTTTCAACAAGGAGTGCAAACATTCTTCTCCTTCTCCTTATAAATATTGCCGATGCCTGCACTCCACCATGTGTTATGCAATCACTGGTAAAAACTAGACACCATACTGTCATTTTCTCCCTCAAACCCGACACCACTCTCTCACTGAATCCTATTAAATTTAGGGACTACTCCAACGGCAACCTACTATCATTGTCTGATAACCCAGATACATTTCAGTATGCACCTCCCTCCCCAGCTGAACCCTAAGCCTTTTGGCCAAGCTGCTGCATTCAGCTTCAGATTCCACTAGCATCTAAACAGATGCAGCAAGACATGTTCCAGTGTATCACAAACACAATGGAAAATTCAAGAACAAACTCTTGGAATTACCACATAAATAAATTTTACAGCAAAAGGAAAAAAAAAATATTGGCCTTATATAAGAGATCCATCTCCCCTCACCATAAAAGGCATTTAAGACTGTTTATCAAAAAATCTGAATTATCTCCTACAAAGTGTAAGGATAGCTGTGAATTAAAAATTGCCACTTCTGCAAAATGCAACCACAAAGCTTTCGTCAACTCTATCAGTAATCTCAGAAGTAGAACTCAGTTATGTTCAAACTAATATCTTCTAAGAAAAATCACTTACTTTGATCCTGATGCTGTTGCCAACATTATTGCTAAAATATTTCCCGCCGAGCCATCCCTAGAGAATATACATGTCCTAGATTACTCTGTAGTCCCGGAGTGTAGTGCACACGCTGCTTGCTCGGCTTCAACACCCTTCCCGTCCTGATATTGAAGGAACACTTTGAGTCTCTGACACCTCTTGCTGGATCACGTTTTCCCCAGACGACAAGTGTGTTTTTTTTGCTACTACAAAAATTAAATGTAAGCTCCTGTGGGCTTTTAGTGTACTGCTCCTTTGTGCTATTATAGCCTGTTGTACTGTGGCTTGTTACTGTAATATACACCCCGACAGCATGCACACTAACAGGGACTATACCGCCTCCACTTCCTCTTGACTGTGACCCTGTACTCCTGCCTGTAGGTGGCAGTAGAACTCAGTTTTTTCCCCCTCCTTCTCTTTTAAACAGGAATTCTGTTCATTCTTCCCTTGGTGACTGCTGTCTCAGTTACTCAGTGCAGTTCTTAACTGCTCCAGCTGATACTTTTTTCTCTGCTCACCTCGACTGGGGCTGGGGTGTTCCCACCTCTGTTTGCAGTTCCCTCCCTAGCTCTGTCCTGTCCCATCATACAGTTCTTTTCTCCAGCCTATCACAATTCCTAACCACCTCCCCCAACTCCCAGCTCTTCTACTTGAATTAGTCATTTCCCCCCGAGCCATCCCTAGAGAATATACATGTCCTAGATTACTCTGTACTCCCAGAGTGTAGTGTGCATGCTGGTAAGGTGTTTTATCATATTTTACAAGTGTGCTCAAGCTTTCATCTGTATACTGAATACTGAGGAAATTGTTTAGAGTGTGGTGTTTTATCATATTCTATGTTCAAGCTTTCATCTTTACACTGAATATTGAGGAAATTGTCTACAGTGTGCGCCGGTAAGGCATTTTATCATCTTTTTATACTGAATACTAAGGAAATTGTCTATAGTGTATGGTGTTTTATCATATTTTATGTGTGTTCAGGCTTACATCTTTATACTGAATACTGAAAAAATTGGCTAGAATGTGCGCCGCTAAGGCGTTTTACTTGTCTCCTGTCCTTTTGCCCTGTTTGCTGTGCTTATTTCATACTGTATTCTCAAGTAACTTGTGTAGAGTGTGCGCCAATAGGGTGCTTTACTTGCTCTTGCACTGTCTTATACCTGTATATCGCATCATGAAATGCTTATTTTATGCTAAGCAATTAGTGCTGAAATACTCCTTCTGAGTGAACTGCACATCATTCCTAGTTTTTAGACACATTATGAGCATATTGCTTGCTGTAAAATGCTCTCTGGCTTAGCGGCAGACCACCAACAGACAGACATGCAATTGCCTGTGGCTAAGGTGGTTTGCCTTAATCGCAGTACACCAGCCATCTCTCATGCATCTCTTGGCATTTCTCCTCTGCTGCACTCTGTAATGTGTATTGTGTCAGCTACCTTTTTTTGTTACATTATTTGGTATACCCTAAAAGCCTGTTTTACATGTGTTTTTCTGATATGCTGCTTTGACCTAATACTCTGTACACTGTCTTCACAATCCCTCTAAATCTCTTCTACCCACTAGATGCACTACCCAGACATCCACTCTCAAGTCCTCTTACTCTATTCACCCACGCTCTCCCTCCATACCCACCTCACTCCCCTATTGTGACAAATGCACATAGACGTATAAATCCCTGATCTCATTCCATTTTTTTGCTCTCTTCTAGCTGGCTCGGCTTCAACACCCTTCCCGTCCTGATATTGAAGGAACACTTTGAGTCTCTGACACCTCTTGCTGGATCACGTTTTCCCCAGAGGACAAGTGTGTTTTTTTTTTTGCTACTGCAAAAATTAAATGTAAGCTCCTGCAGGCTTTTTGTGTACTGCTTCTTTGTGCTATTATAGCCTGTTGTACTGTGTCTTGTTACTGTAATATACACCCCGACAGCGTGCACACTAACAGGGACTATACCTCCTCCACTTCCTCTTGACTGTGACCCTGTACTCCTGCCTGTAGGTGGCAGTAGAACTCAGTTTTTCCCCTCCTTCTCTTTTAAACAGGAATTCTGTCCGTTCTTCCCTAGGTGATTGCTGTCTCAGTTACTCAGTGCAGTTCTTAACTGCTCCAGCTGATACTTTTTTCTCTGCTCACCTCGACTGTGGTTTCTGTTGTGCCCGCTACGCTCCCTTCCCTGCCCCCAATTCCCACCTGCCCCTAGGACCTCTACATTTATACACATATAACCACACCTACATCCTCCTTACCAATCTTCTCCACCCCTACCATCCCTCCAATAATTCTCTAATCTACTGTCTCCTGCATCCTGATTCAACCATCACACGCCCACTCTTAACACCTCAAGCCTCACCATGCCTTCAATATCTATATCTTTCTCTATCCAACTACTATTACTTCTTAACATATCCTACATCCACTACCTTACCCAGCCCACTTCCACCAACCACTCACCATCCTTTCACACAACCAACCAACTTACCTCACCACTCTCGGGCTCACCTATCCCTATATTCCCCAGCCTATATCCTATAAATAACTTTCTACTTTTTCCCTATAAACTTATTATTCCATTCAACCAATCTACTCCCTCACTAACCATCACAAACCTCACAATTCGAACAAAGCTCAACTTAGACTGTAAGCAGCCCACTTACCTCTCTAGCCTTATCCAACATCTACCTACCATTCTGCTATCAGGAGATATACACCCCAACCCAGGCCCCCACACCTCCCCCTCTACACCTAAATCCATCCTACTAGCTTCTCTAAATGCCCAAAGCATAGCCAATAAAATACCCAACCTCCATGCCTGACTTGCCCACAACAAACCTGACATTCTGTCTATCTCTGAAACTTGGTTAAAACCACACATAAATGATTCTGAAATTGCACCACCCAACTATTCCATCTTCAGAAAAGATAGAACCCACAAAAAAGGGAGAGGAGTAGCTCTCCTGTACTCATCCTCCATATCAGTTACTCCCTACAACAAACCTACTCCCCACTTCGCTAATGCAGAATTACTCCTAACTTCATTTCAAGTAAATAGACACAAACACATATGCATAGCCTCTCTTTACATTCCCCGTGGTGGCAACATTTCAACACTTGAAAACATCCTCTCATGGCTTTCAACCGACATTAACAACAAAACAATAATCTTGGGTGACATGGATATTAATTGGTCCTCCATTCAATCTCCCACTAACCCTCTAAATATTAATGTCTATAATTTCTCTCAACTAATCAACTCCATATCTCTAATGGCAGTACCCTAGACTGGATCTTAGTCTCCCACCCACATAATTTCTCTAACAGTGGCACTCTTCCCGATTCCCTCAGTGACCACCTCCCCACTTTCACTCTCCGACTTCCTTCTTCCATACATCTAACACACAAATGTATCACTACTCACAACCTAAAATACTTCAAACCAGATACCTTCTCCAACTCCCTTAAGTTAATTAACTGGAACCCTCTAAAAACTCTACCCTTGGAAAATGCAGTTGCCTACTTCAACTCAACTTTTTTAAACCTTTTAGATTGCCATGATGCCCCCATAAAATCAAAAAGAATAAAAAGCAAAACTGCCCCTTGGCTAACTAAAAACACACTAGATATCATGCACCTTAGAGATAAAGCCTGGGCACATCACCAGAGAAACAAATCACTCTCCACCCTTAAGGAATATATAACACTTCATAACAAAGTTAAAAAGCTTATTACCATAGACCGACAGAATTATTTCTTCCTGCTCCAAAACAACCATAAAACTAATCCACAAAAATTCTGGAAAGGCATCTCCACCCTCATCAATCCCGGCAAAACAAAAATCCCCAGCCCTGACCCAAATGCACTAGACATCGATCTTGCCACACAATTGAACTCCTTTTTCATTGACTCCATCTCTAAACTAACCTCATCCTTCCATAACACTACACCCTCCACTTCTCCAGCATCCTTCTCCAACAACATTTCACCCACCATCTCCGCATCTCCTGTCACATCTTCCCCATTTCCTCCTCTCTCTAACACACTCTCTTCTCAGCCCCTACCTTTCTCAGTAAATCCTATACCCACATCTACCATAAAAAAAACTCCTGCAGAAACTGAAACCATGTTCAAATGCCCCCGATAACATCCCCTCATACTTTCTTAGCATAACTGCTGAAGCCATTTTCTTGCCATCAGTTTTCTAATCAATCGCTCTATCCATGAAGGTCATGTACCCCTGATTTGGGAAAACACTTTTATCATACCCTTACACAAAGGAGGCAGCAATAACAATATCTCTAATTTCCATCCCATCGCCATCCTTTCTCCCATCTCCAAAATTCTAGAAAAGTGCATCCATCTACAACTCCTTCCCTATCTTATTGACAACAACCTATTAACTCCCACACAACATGGATTTAGAACCGGGCACAGTACCACGACCGCCCTTCTCTCCTTCATTGAAACTGTGAATAAAGCATGAGACTCTGGTAACTGGTAATATTGTATCTACACTGCTACTCGACCTATCTAAAGCCTTTGGCACCATCTCTCACAATCTCCTACTTGCTAAACTCTCTAAACTAAACATATCCCCCTCCTCTATAAACTGGTTCAACAGCTACCTCTCCAACAGACAACAAGCAGTAAAATGGAACAAAGCCACCTCCTCATTCATTAATACCACCACTGGTGTTCCCCAGGGGTCTATACTGGGTCCCCTCCTTTTCAATATATTTATAAATGACTTCCACCGCTCCATCCCTTACACTAATCTTATCCAATATGCAGATGATTCAACTATAATCTGTTCTGCCAGCTCCATCCCCACACTCCTAAAGCTTACCCAAGACGCATTCTTAACCACTGAACAGTGGATGAAAGAAAATCACTTAGCACTGAATGCCTCTAAAACTAAACTCATGGTATTTACCCCCCTCTAAAGCCACCTCCTTCAATACAGCTTTGTTCTTTATTTCCAGCCACAACAACACAACTATCAAATTGGTATCTGAGCTGAAACTACTAGGAGTCCTTATAGATAACCAGCTCAAATTCAACTCCCACCTACAACTAAATATTAAAAAAAACCACCAAAAACGTGGCATGCTTTACCGCCAAAATCGCTGTCTCACTCCCTCCACTAAATGTAACCTCTCTATCACATTTTCTTCCCCTCTCTACTTTATGGTGCCCCACTCCTAACTAACCTACAGTCCTCTCTCAAGACAAGACTCTCCTCCTGCTACAATAAAATTGCCAAGTTCGCTACCAGCCATAAGTCATCTACTCACCATGGTGTATCCCTCCACAAACTAAATTGGTTAGAACTATCCAATCATCTCACCTACACTCAACTCATTCTAGCTCACAAGCTCATCTTCAACCCCTCCCTCTGTCCCTCCCTCTTCTCTACCTTCAAAATGCACCTCCCAGATAGACTACTAAGATCTAACAACCAAAACCTAATAGAACTGTACAAACCAACCCATCCCCCAGGTAAAAATATCCTATCCTGTGCCCTTGCACGCCTTTGGAACTCCCTACCATCTTCTATAAGCACCACCACCAATCACTCTTTATTCAAAAAATCCCTTCACTCACATCTTATATCCCTGTGGGAATGCTCCTGCTCCAACCCTACATAATCTCTTCTCCTCTTTGTACTGGCAACATCTGCTACACTTCATTCTCTAGGTTGTACTCTCTGCACTAGCTTATACTATCCCATGAGTAACGAGCTACTCAGATACTATAACATGTAATTCTCATTTCTAAAATTACCTTAAAATACAATGTTCTCTAAAATGTAAAGCCACTGTTATTTACTCCATAATATAATGTTCTTTCTAAATGTAACTGTTTTTGTATTCTGTAGTATTTGTACTTTCTGCAACCTAAAACCCTACTCTGCAGTAATTGTACTTTTTGTAACCTAAAACCATGATTGCAATCTTTTCTTGTATTTGGAGCTTTTCTCCCCAGGACTCCATTGAAAACGGATTATTTTGGCCCACTGGACTATCCTGGTAAACCAACTGCAAATAAATAAAATAAATAAATATTCTGCTCCATAGTTCTTTTGCCTCCAAACCAACATACAGTCTCTCACATTACCCACCCAACTCTTCCTGCCTCTGTATCTCTTGATCATGTCCTATCGTCTCTATCAAAGAGTAAAACCACTTCATTGGGTCTGGACAACAAACCTGGCTACCTTTTGGTAAGTGATGTACATACTGTTGCTGAGCCCCCTGCTTACTGTCTTTCCACTAGTCTTTTACCCGATGGTTGACCTATTATAATGCTTCTTCTACACAGGGGTAACCCTGTTACAGATCCATTAATATGTCTAATATGGTTTGTGAGGTCATGGAATGTATCATGACAAATCTCATAAACAATGATAAAGGAAATCTTCAGTCCCTTGATCCAAGCCAATTTAACTTTGTTAAATGTAGGTTCTGTCTATTCAATCTTAACAATTTCTTTGTTACAGTCATGGAAACCACAGATATGGTCATGTGGTACACACTTGTATCTAGACCTAGTAAAAGCCTTTAGTATATTTTCCCATGCAGGTATTATCAATAGGCTTATATAACTTAACATTATCTTTATGTCGTCCACTTGATATCCAACTGTCTCACTGACAGGAGTCGCACAGTAAGGGTCAGAGTACTTCTACAGCATAAAAGCATGTCATCAGTGGGGTTCCCAAGCTTCTGTCCCAGACTCCCTACTCTTTGGCATTACTTGATGTTAAGGCAGCTGTTAATGTGTTATAGCTCACAAAGTTTGCAAATGACTATAAACTGGGTGTCATCATATGTCTCCCTAAAGATATGTACAAATTTGGCGCCCTGGCCAAATGGGAGTCAATCAGCAGGTAGATGACTCGCAACAAGCAAGTGGTTCGACTGTGCATCAGCCGGTTCAAATTGGTGAACACATGCTGGTCATGAATAATAGGAGTAGCACTCGGATGGACGAGCTGGATAACTTTGTTGAACCCGTTGTGGATGGTTTGGGTCAGGCTGAAATTCGGAGAAGCGAGAGGCTGCAAAATGCCCCTCGAGTGAATTACAATTATAATAATAGAAGATTTTTTAACCAGAATGGCAACCAACAGCAGGATTTTTGGCAGGACAATTACACAGGTGCCAGGCCGAAACAACAGAGATTTGCCCAGGGGAACAGGGGCAAACAAAATTACAACAGGAACCAGATGTAATGTTTATGGAAGATCCCTTTAGTGAAGTAATACCAACCTCACTAGGGGTTTCTTCCTCTTTTAAAATATATGGTAGTGATAGGGTTCATGCCCAGGGTGGTATTGATATTAATGGTTCTTTTACAGTATCATCAAGCCCTGTAGGAGTTCAACAACAACAAATAGGACCTAGAGTAATTGTTAATAAAGAAGAAGATTTTAAGGTTTATAATTTTTCAGCTAGTGAAATTTCTTTGGATATAGTGAATTTCCTAGCTAAAGGTTATACTTATGTACCCTGGCATCGAATGGATATTGCTAAAACTATATTAGAGCTAAAAACCTTTACTAGAAAGTTAAAATTCCAATTTTTTTTTATGGATTCAGTAAATATAGCAGGCGTTCATGCGTTTCATACTCAAAGTACTTTCAACCCCCCATTGCACCCGTTACTTCAAACTTTCGAACAGTTGTGTGAACTTGACCTTAGATATTTGGTTAACCACAGGACAAATTCCAAGCACTGTTGGGATAGTTACAATACTGAATGTGACTATATAAAATACATTCAATCTCAAGATATACGGGTATGTAAACATGACAAGGGGGTGGAGTAGTGGTATTTGACAAGGCCGATTACATTGACCGTATGTTAAGATTGTTGAGTACTGGTACTTACCAGGAGAGTTCTAGATCAGAAGCTAATAAGGCTTATAATTTAATTAAAACATGTTTAAATTATTTGTTTATTGAGGGTCGTATAGATCAAGTGGTGGTGCTGCAGTAGCGTTGTCGCCTCACTGTAAGACGCTGTCCGGTTCGATTCTCAGCTAGAGCGTCTTCTGCGTGGAGACATGCGTGAATGGGCGTACCTTTGTTGAAGGTTGTGCATCAGGGCTGGTAACTCGGCACATAAAAATCAACTGCCAATCATTAGTGGACCGGAGTTCCGCTGTGGCGACCCCTAACCGGGAAAAGCCGAAAGACACAACAACATAGATCAAGTAGAGCTTACTTATATGATTACTTTGTTCCCAAAATATCTGTCCATGTTCAGAATTCCTAAAATACATAAGGATTTAATTGACCTGCCTATGTGGCCACTTGTGGATAGCCAGGGGTCTCCAACTTATGCATGTTCCAAGGTTATTGACTCAATGTTGCAGAAATTTGTGGTTTTAGAAAAAGAAATATGTAAAGATTCCTGGTCATTTTTGGCTAAAGTGAATGACTTAGGATATAAGGAGGACTGCATTTTTTTAACAATTGGTGTCAAGGACCTATACACATGTATCCCCCACCAAGTTAGTACTGAATGGGTAGCTGCAATAATGAAGAAACATAGAGCTCCGAGTAAAGATATAGCCTTAGTGATGGAACTTTTGGATCTTACCCTCACTAACAATTATTTTACTTTTAATAATCAGTTTTATTTACAAAAATTTGGTCTAGCCATGGGCTCACCACGTGGAGCTAGTGTGGCCAATTTAGTTATGGCTCACTGGGAATCCAATTATGTGTTAGGCGATAGAAATGTATCAGAACACTTGATATACTACACTAGATTTTTAGACAATATCTTCATCCTATTTAAGGGTGATGAAGAAACAGCACGAGAATTGGTAGATAGATTAAATGTAACTACAGATTTTTTACAGTTTACATACAACTTTAGTATTGAAGCCATATCTTATTTAGATATTTGGCTAATTAAAAATAGTAGGCTGAGATCTTTTACTGCCAAAATCTTTAGGAAAGAGACATATTCTAATTCCTTTCTTCATTTTTCCAGCTGTCACCCTTTTCATCAAAAAAGGTTGGTTATTAAGGGTCATCTAGTGAGGGCTTCACGTATTACTAGCCAAGATGTTGATTTTTATAAAGAATGTTTATTTTTGAAAAAAATGTTTATACATCGTGGCTATCCAGAATCCTTATTGGATTCTTTAATAGAGAAGTCACTTGTAAAAGAGAAAGGTCGATTTTTAAACCAGTTTTAGTGATTAAAACTTCACTAGATTCTGGTCCTATGACATCAGAAATAGTAACAAATGTAGTGAGTACTGAGATGTCTGCACTGAATGTACAACATTCTCAATGCAGTTTCATAACTACATTTAATGCTCAAAGTAATTCCATTGTTAAAATAGTACGGAAGAATTGGGACCTATTTAGATCTAATCATGTTTACTTCGAGAAATTGGGTGGTATACCAACGATAGTGTTCAAAAGGGGTAGTAATTTGAAGAACCTTTTGGAGAAACGACACATTAAGGTGCCTAGAATAACAGGGGTGTTTAAGTGTGAAAACTGTAATTACTGTAAACACACTGATGTTACTAATTCTTTTGTAGTTAATGGGCAACATTATAAATTGAAATTAAAGTACAATTGTAATACGAAGTGTCCTGTTTATTTGGCTAGATGTACAATTTGTCCCGCTTTTTATGTGGGTAAAACGGAACGTAGGTTCCGTGAAATAATTTACGAGCATCTTTATGCCATTGGTCATAATAAAATGGATAATGCCCTAGCAAAACATATTCATTCAAATGTACAACATCAATTTAAATTCCTGGTCATAGATCATATAATACATGACACCAGGGGTTGTCCGTTTTCTTTTAAATTGGAAGAGTTGGAATTAATATGGCAGCTAAAACTAAATGCATTTAATATTCCAGGGTTAAATGAATCATGTTCTATCATGAGTTTTCTTAAACTTAGAAGTTTACAAAGATAACTTTTCTAGATAGTCTATTTTATCATATTACTATTTAGTTTGGCATCACTTAGTTAGGAATGTAGTAATGTATTTTAATACAGTTTGTTTATGTATATATATATATATATATATATATATATATATATAAATGCTTTAACATATTTTACACATATTTTTAATTAATCAATGTTTTTATTGCATTTGTGTATATTTAGGAGTTTTATATGAATATATTATTAATGTTTTGAGGGGAAGTGTTTGTTGCAGTAATTAATTAATTAATTATGTAGTTTCCCACACTTTTTGATGACAGCCTATTTAAGATTTGTTAATTGACTGTATGGTTACTTCTGAAGAAGTTTGCATGTTAGCAAACGAAAAGCGCTTTAAGTTTATTTTCATTTGTGCTTGAATATAAAACCTGTGTGAAGACTCTACAGCGGCTTGAACTTGTGTGTTTTAAAAGATATGTACATTCTTCAACAAAGGCTTGATTGATGCAATGGTAGATGCACTGACCATGGGTTTAAGCTGATTACCAAAAAATATAGGATGATTTTATTTGGCAAACAGGGATTCCCCACTTTTTACCATATGAAAGGCACTCCACTTAAAATTAACTAGGTACCTTCACTGACAATAAACTATCTTTTCACTATCATGTAAAGGTTATACTCTGAAAATTCACCAATCTAGCACAGTTAATTTCCAAAGACAAATCATCCAGGAGTAAAGAAGTCATAATTCTTCTTTATATTTCCCTCATGTGACCGATCATACAATGTAGCACCCCTTTTAGCATCTGCATCTTTGAGAATCTCATCCCACATGAAAGACCTTAAAGATTTTTGGCCAAGAATGCCATTGATTTAAATTCAACATGCTACACATATACACTCTATTCTGCCCCATACAGACTCATTTGTGATGATTTGCATGGCTTTCTGAACCATGAAAAAAAACACTTTGCTTGATCTTCCACACCCACATAAAGCAAACAGCACCATAAACATCCATACCAAAGATCACAAACTTCACTGGCACATAACTATAGTGTATGTTGATGTGATAGCCATGAACATCCACACCAAAGATTGCAAACTTCATTGATACATAAATAGAGAGTACGCTGATGTGATAGCCATGAACATCCACACCAAAGATTGCAAACTTCATTGACACATAAATAGAGAGTATGCTGATGTGATAGCCATGAACATCGACACCAAAGATCGCAACCTTCACTAACACATAAACACAGAGTATGTTGATGTGATAGCCATGAACATCCACATCAAAGATCGCAACCTTCACTAACACATAAACACAGAGTATGCTGATGTGACAGCCATGAACATCCACACCAAAGATCACAACCTTCACTAACACATAAACACAGAGTATGCTGATGTGATAGCCATGAACATCCACATCAAAGATCGCAACCTTCACTAACACATAAACACAGAGTATGCTGATGTGACAGCCATGAACATCCACACCAAAGATCGCAAACTTCACTGACACATAAATAGAAAGTATGCTGATGTGATAGCCATGAACATCCACACCAAAGATCGCAAACTTCACTGACACATAAATAGAGAGTACGCTGATGTGATAGCCATGAACATCCACACCAAAGATCACAACCTTCACTAACACATAAACACAGAGTATGTTGATGTGATAGCCATGAACATCCACATCAAAGATCGCAACCTTCACTAACACATAAACACAGAGTATGCTGATGTGACAGCCATGAACATCCACACCAAAGATCACAACCTTCACTAACACATAAACACAGAGTATGCTGATGTGATAGCCATGAACATCCACATCAAAGATCTCAACCTTCACTAACACATAAACACAGAGTATGCTGATGTGACAGCCATGAACATCCACACCAAAGATCGCAAACTTCACTGACACATAAATAGAAAGTATGCTGATGTGATAGCCATGAACATCCACACCAAAGATCGCAAACTTCACTGACACATAAATAGAGATGCGCTGATGTGATAGCCATGAACATCCACACCAAAGATCACAACCTTCACTAACACATAAACACAGAGTATGTTGATGTGATAGCCATGAACATCCACATCAAAGATCGCAGCCTTCACTAACACATAAACACAGAGTATGCTGATGTGACAGCCATGAACATCCACACCAAAGATCACAACCTTCACTAACACATAAACACAGAGTATGCTGATGTGATAGCCATGAACATCCACATCAAAGATCGCAACCTTCACTAACACATAAACACAGAGTATGCTGATGTGACAGCCATGAACATCCACACCAAAGATCGCAAACTTCACTGTCACATAAATAGAAAGTATGCTGATGTGATAGCCATGAACATCCACACCAAAGATCGCAAACTTCACTGACACATAAATAGAGAGTATGCTGATGGGATAGCCATGAACATCCACACCAAAGATCGCAACCTTCACTAACATGTATAGAGTATGCTGATGTGATAGCCATGAACATCCACACCAAAGATTACATCCTTCACTAACACATAAACACAGAGTATGCTGATGTGATAGCCATGAACATCCACACCAACAATTGCAAGCATCACTGACACATAAATAGAGAGTATGCTGATGTGATAGCCATGAACATCCACAACAAAGATCACAAACTTCATTGACACATAAATAGAGAGTATGCTGATGTGATAGCCATGAACATCCACACCAAAGATCGCGACCTTCACTAACACATAGAGAGTATGCTGATGTGATAGCCATGAACATCCACACCAAAGATTGTGACCTTCAGTAACACATAGAAAGTATGCTGATGTGATAGCCATGAACAATCGCAAACTTCACTGACACATAAATAGAGAGAATGCTGATGTTATAGCCATGAATATCCTCGCCAAAGATCACAACCTTCACTAACACATAAATAGAGAGTATGCTGATGTGATAGCCATGAACATCCACACCAAAGATCGCGACCTTCACTAACAGATAAATAGAGTGTATGCTGATGTGATAGCCATGAACATCGACACCAAAGATTGCAACCTTCACTAACACATAAACACAGAGTATGCTGATGTGATAGCCATGAACATCCACACCAAAGATCGCAAACTTCACTGACACATAAATAGGAGTATGCTAATATGATAGATTCCTTATGGAATAAGCTTCTTCTGCACTTCAAGCAATACAACACATTGTCCACATTCAAAACTGCTCTGGATGATTGGATGAGGAGTCATGAATTTATCCCTGGGTATCGCTTCTTAATCAGAGAGCCTAACTCATACAATTACTTTTGGGTTTAGCTGGATATGCTTCAAAATGGTCTTCTGAACTGCAAGCCTAGATGTTTACCCCTATAAATCTTTGAATCTATAAATATACTCAAAGCTGAAGGACAGTGGCTGCTGTTTAACTTGTTTTATGTTCATAGACATTGTATAAGTGCCAAGAGAACATGTTAATTTTACATCCATAGCCATTGTATAAGTGCCACACGAAAATGTTAAGTCGTCGGTATTTACATCCATGGCCATTGCATAAGTGCCAAGTGAACATGTTAAACCATCAGTAATCATTTCATCTTAAACTTGCCAAATGCTAATGAGCAAAAGACATAACTACATGCTGTTCTCCTGCTTATATTCTTTATCTTGTCCACCATTTACTAAACTGCACTCTTCTTGATGCCTCAGATAAACTCACCTCCTTTCCTGGCTTGTCATATCTGTTCTTTTCAGCAACAGTCCAATTTTGTCTGATGAGCTTCTAGAGTTCCTTTGCTTCCCATTTTCAAACTCATGGCTCATCATCCACTTCCTCAGCTATCTAGTCAACAGGATTATGGTTATGAGATTTTAGAAAGCCTCATTCTGTGAGCCCAGTTTGGATTTCTTCTGTTTCAGTTTATACAAACTTGGTGACTTTAAGCAAATCATTGAATTAGTCATTCCTTCTTGGTCACACCTGAAACCAGACATTTGTGACCGAGGGACTAATGTGGTTAACAAAAGAATAAAGCAAGGGAAACAAATTACTGCAGAGGATTAAGGTTTTGAGCTGTTAATAAGCTACTTCTTGTAGTACAGGGTTTGATTCCTTCAGCCTTCATTTGCCTTATGTATGATTTTGAGCAAGTCTCTTAATGACAATTGGGAATTTGGGATAGGATCTTCAATGGTCTCTCATTCTGAATGCCTAGTAGCTATCTGTGACACTTCAGCTTTGGATAGGTACCCATAATCCTCTAGGCTGGCTGAGTTATTTTAGAAAAATGTGCTGAAGAAAAAGACAATGTAAACTGTGGAACTGAGAGGAAGATACTTTTTGTATAGCATGACAGTGTGAATGGAACCATGTAAATATGTGATAGGGACTTAGGACTAGTGAATGATATAACCCTCCCTCCATGGACGGTCACCAATTCAACCAGTGTAAATTACAATGTATCAGAAACATGCTAATTCATTCTAGGCATTCTGTAGTTTCCAGCCTGAAAGTTTAAGTGCCATGTGAGATTGCAGTAACTGCATAATCAGTATGTGGATTTACCTTGAAGAGAGAAAAATCTAAAGATACAATGTGTTTTGGAGAGCATTGTAAACAAAGTCACCTACCCATACGTAATATCCTTATTGCCTCTTTTTTTTTTTTGTCCTGTTTCAGTCAATCAACTTCTGTAGCATATCTTTGAGAAGTTCAAAGAAATTGGAGACCCTGGAGAAACAAATTAACTCCATCACCAAGCCAGGACAAAACTCTGGACCAAAGAGTAGAAGAAATTGGAGTCGCAATCACTGCATTACCTATACCCCATGTAAAAACACTGTATTTGCTCTGTGTCCATAGTGCTAAGAAAATGCTTGTCTAAATTTCAATAACTAACGAGACTTGCTTGTCAGAATAAAATGACTTTACTTCTTTTTATTTTAGAGGTTGTGCTGCAGATGTTTGGAAGTTGTCCTGCTCATTTGCACAAGTGTCCTTAGACTGTGACCTCAGCTCAGACACAAAAACAGGGATGGTTAAAATATTTTATATATTTATGGTAATGCAGCCAAGAACATTCTATAAACAAGACTTTATCATTTAATAAAATAACATTTCATGCTGTGAAGGCCATTAAGTTCCAGGTGGATTCTGCTTAAATAAAGTAAAATAAAATGTTTTAATCCTGCACATTAAAATGCTTATTTTTGCAAATCAAACATGAGGAGGATTGCTGTTTAGCCAAAGATATGGCACTTGGACTCCGACACTGATTACTTTTGATGGAAGGCATAAAGAACAAATCTAAATGTGATGAAGTTGTGACTTCTTTCTGTACTTTGTTTATATTGCTTTTTGCAGACAGCTGCTCTTCTATTTAGATTTTTTTGATTATCCAAAAATGATAAATGCATATTTCATCCCCACCCATGTTTAAAGCTGCTTGGAAACCCAAATGTGATTTGATTTGCTGTCTCTCATTCCTAAATAAAGACATACTATGGTATAAAAAATCATTGCATTATGTTTGAGCTTTAGTCAGTCTGCAGATTTCAGTAACATACTTAGCATGTCAAAATACAGATGAGAATAAATTGACACCAACAGTAAATTTGGGACCAAGCCTATAAAAATTCTACTTGAACATTTATTAGACTGGCAGGTACCCCAAGGCACAGTCAAGTTTTTCTGTACGTGAGATACACACTTTGTTTAGTATAAAAATATATTTCCCAAAGGGATTTCAACTCCTACAAAACAGCTGCCATTTAACTCAAAACAGATAATGCTCCCCTCCCCCAAAATAATTCATTATCCCTCTGGTATTGTGTTTTTCTCATATGCTGCTACTGAAAACTCTACAAGAAGTGCTGTTGTCCTAGGTAACAGTAACTAATCAAGGAAGAACATTACTCTTTAATGAGCATCGCTATAGATGAAGCTGACATTTCTTAATAGTATAGCTTATTTTAGATACAAATATTCATTGCTTTTTAATCATGTAAATGAGAGCATATTCATATTTTTCTTTAAGGTTGCAGTTGCAGTGACAATTACCTGCTGAGGCTGAAAAGATTCTAGATAGTTTTGCAGTTGCAGGCTTGAAGTGTACTAGCCTGTGAATCTGCATTTGCATAGTGCTTTTTACACAAGTGTCATTGGTAAAGTAAGGCTCTGTTGCACCAAATCTACCCATCTAAACTTATGAGTTCACTTTGTTTTACACAGATGTCTGTAATCCTTAGGTTTTCAGCATTATTTTTGAGGAGAATATTTTTTATTTGTTACAACAAAAATCTGCAACTTATGTAAAATTCTTAAAAAGATGACTGAAACAATAAGACTGATTATAACACTATAAAATTATGCTTTATAATTTATGTAAACTTCTTCAGTAACTGAAACAATACACTAGATCGTGATACTATAACATTACACTCCAAAATACTTGATATCACTTTGGGTGAAACACTGGCAAAATCACACTGAATTTAATTTTTATTACACTGCTATCTTAAATTCAGCAATGCCCTTGACCACATGTGGGGGCACACTGGCACAAGGGTTAATGCTCATGCCCTGCATTGTTTGTTTCTCCAGTTTGTGTCTCCGCTGAGTTGTCTCCTATGTGGAGTCTGTATGTTCTTCTTATGTTTTTGTGGGTTTTCACCCACCTTTCAAAGAGGTCAACTGATGATGCCTCAAACTGCCTGGAGGTGTGACAGCCATGTGACAGCACATGAAGTTGTGTGAGTGTGTGTGTGTGTGTGTGTGTGTGTCTGTGTGTCTGCCCTGAAATGGACTAGCATCCTATACAGGATTAATTTCTCTGTCTTACAACTACTGGGTGCCACAGTAAACAATGGGCCCTCTGTGTCCCTGAACCAGACAGAATCAGAGAATGAATAAATTAATGAACTTCACTAGTGGTACCAAGTATCAAGAATTGTAAAACACATCCATATTTAACCTGAACGTGTGTGTTGCTAGAATCTGCAGAACCCATAGATGTTTTAAGGCATCTATATATCTTAACTTCTGGAAATATCATCCTGTACCATGACTAACATAGTTATAAGCATGTCCCTCTTACATGCTGTGTAAATAAAACCTGGAAGGACTTGTATTCCAATAATTATTCTGAACCTTGAGTCTGACAAATGCTTGCCATGTAGAACCACAATAAGCTACACATAGCATACAGAATTTACCTCAGATAAACATATGTAAGCTAAATTATACAAACTCATGTTGACTAGTCTGCCTGCATGAGTAATCCCAAGACAAATAGTATCTTTTCTGAACAATCTCAAGCATTTTCTCATAACTTCTGAATAAAAATTGCCATGTTGTACTTATAAAATGGTCAAATTAAAGGTGTATATAATGCACATAATTTGAATACTTGACCTAATTTTTGCATAGCTTTATTTCTGAGCAGTGAGGCATGAGTTTGAAAACATAACTTATTAAAAGTTATACCAAGATTCTTTATATCATTGACCACTAATATATACTTGAAATGCAGACATAATGGTCTGATCATCTCCACAAATCCAAAATGCATGATTTGACATTTATCAACATTAAACGTCATCCCTAAGCCTCTGGTATTGCTAAAATTTAAATAAATATAAACTTCATTCACATTATTGCCAGATATTAGCAGAGTATCGAGTTTGTGGTCATCAGTAAATTTTGAAACCAGCACTTATCAAATCTAGGAAAGGATGAAAAAAAAAGGATTGAGCAGAAAACCCAACCCTAGGATACACCAGGTATATAACATTTAGCCATGGTGATATTTTGCCCATAAAGTCATATACTGCTTTTCACTTGCTAGCTATTTGTTATTCATGTGATAAGACAGGGACTTCCTGCATGATCATTCACAATGTATCAGATCCCCAAATAAGGCAGATTATCAAACATCCTGATTGGATCTAGGTAAACTAGTAACACAGAAAGACCATGGCCATTGCCATATTAACCATTTCATATAAATATAAATGAGTTAGCCTGTATTGATCTGCTAAGATGCCATGATGGAAATGTAACACCTGAGTATATGACTCATTATATATTAAAATTTCAAAAAGATGATACTCATGCCATGTCCTTATAGTATCTGTCAGGGTTATTGGCCTGTAAGTTTCTGCTATTGCCATTACCCCAGTTTTAAGACAGAAGAACAAAAGCTTGTTCCTAAACTTCTGATACTTTTTCTGATCTTGCTAAGTTGATAAATATTTCATTTAGTAGATTCATTAAGCATTCCCTAGTTTGCAAGCTATTACATTTAAAAGCTGAGAATGTATAATAATTCAACTGGTTTTTCCTTCATTGAAATGTTAATTGATCAGAATTTATAGGCACTCATGTATACCAATACTTTTTAATGGAAGTGTATAGCAGAAAAATGACAACAGATGCCAGAAATTACAGTGTATATGTTTGTTATTACTTCAGATATAGGATGCAAATTCAGAAGTTCCCCTCAAAAATACTGACTGTATCCTGATTATTAAAAAGCGCCAGAAAATTATTTTCTGTAATAGAAGAACCTAAAGCACGACTGAGGAAAGAAAACAGAAGCAGTGATCTAGACTATGAAGATACTTAATACTGTAAGTCAGCCAAGGCAGTAAAGGAACAGTTCAGCATGAAGGATTCAAGTCTGTAAACTCACTGGGACTGCTTTGGGGTCAGCAATTCTCAAGCAGTAAGAGGCAGTGCTGTCTAGATGATGCTCTGTTATAACAAAAGCAAAAATGTGGTTAAATTGGCTCTACGTGAATGGATAATCAAAAATAAAAAATGCAAGACACACATGCATTTTAATTAAAACTTTTCAGAAGTGCTTGTCAATATTTCTGTCTTGTCAAATAAGATTTCTTCAGTTTTCTATTTAATAAAACTAAACAGCTCACTGGTATTTCTGAAATGCTTTTGTTAAATAAGGCATGCTGATGTCACTTTGTATATTTCTTAATTATAGCTTTGTCATTTTAACTAAAATAGCAATCTGATTTGCTAACATAACTCTCGACCTCTTAGTGCAAGAAATCTGGGCAAGGCCTAAAATAATTGGGGGACAGAGGCCTAAAATTAGGGATAGATTTCAGATATTGCTCCAACAAACTTAGAACGTTGCTAGAATAAAAGTATTTGTGTGAGTTTGTATTTTCTGAAGAATGAGAAGTATGAAACTGAAATGTATGGCATTATTTAGTGAATTCAGTGATTTGTCAGAAAAACACAGATTTTAGCAGGATTAGAGCAAAAATATGAGGCAAAAATCTGGACATTCAGGGAAAATCTGGACAGTTGAGAGGTATGTTAAATGTACCAGGTTTTGGCTACAGTACGGCTTCATTCCACTTGATGGATGGAGTAAAAATCAGCATATTAGTTAGATAATGCTGCTTATACTTTTCCAGAACATCTACAGTAATAGTACCCAGCACTGATCTCATACACCCAGCACTGATCTCATACACCCAGCACTGATTGCATACGTCTAGCACTGATCTCATACACCCAGCACTGATCGCATACACCAAGCACTGATCTCATACGCCCAGCACTGATCTCATACGTCCAGCACTGATCTCATACACCCAGCACTGATCGCATACACCAAGCAATGATCTCATACGTCCAGCACTGATCTCATACGTCCAGCACTGATCTCATACACCCAGCACTGATCTCATTCACCCAGCACTGATTGCATACATCCAGCACTGATCTCATACACCCAGCACTGATCTCATACACCCAGCACTGATTGTATACGTCCAGCACTGATCTCATATACCCAGCACTGATCGCATACACCAAGCACTGATCTTATACACGCAGCACTGATCTCATACACCCAGCACTGATCGCATACACCCAGCACTGATTGCATACGTCCAGCACTGATCTCATACACCCAGCACTGATCGCATACACCAAGCACTGATCTTATACACCCAGCACTGATCTCATACACCCAGCACTGATCGCATACACCCAACACTGATTGCATATGTCCAGCACTGATCTCATACACCCAGCACTGATCGCATACACCAAGCACTGATCTTATACACCCAGCACTGATCTCATACACCCAGCACTGATTGCATACACCCAGCACTGATCTCATACACCCAGCACTGATTGCATACGTCCAGCACTGATCTCATACATCCAGCACTGATCGCATACACCAAGCACTGATCTTATACACCCAGCACTGATCTCAT
Organism: Protopterus annectens; assembly: GCF_019279795.1. Taxonomy (NCBI): domain Eukaryota; kingdom Metazoa; phylum Chordata; order Ceratodontiformes; family Protopteridae; genus Protopterus; species Protopterus annectens. The sequence goes on from NC_056746.1 coordinate 1,176,908,829, forward strand.
ACACCCAGCACTGATCTCATACACCCAGCACTGATCTCATACATCCAGCACTGATCACATACACCCAGCACTGATCACATACACCCAGCACTGATCGCATACACCCAGCAATGATCGCATACACCAAGCACAGATCTCATACGTCCAGCACTGATCTCATATGTCCAGCACTGATCTCATACACCCAGCACTGATCTCATACACCCAGCACTGATTGTATACGTCCAGCACTGATCTCATACACCCAGCACTGATCGCATACACCAAGCACTGATCTTATACATGCAGCACTGATCTCATACACCCAGCACTGATCGCATACACCCAGCACTGATTGCATACGTCCAGCACTGATCTCATACGCCCAGCACTGATCACATACACCAAGCACTGATCTTATACACCCAGCACTGATCTCATACACCCAGCACTGATCGCATACACCCAACACTGATTGCATATGTCCAGCACTGATCTCATACACCCAGCACTGATCACATACACCCAGCACTGATCTCATACACCCAGCACTGATCGCATACACCCAACACTGATTGCATATGTCCAGCACTGATCGCATACACCAAGCACTGATCTTATACACCCAGCACTGATCTCATACACCAGCACTGATCGCATACACCCAACACTGATTGCATATGTCCAGCACTGATCTCATACACCCAGCACTGATCACATACACCCAGCACTGATCTCATACACCCAGCACTGATCTCATACATGCAACACTGATCTCATACACTCAGCACTGATTGCATACAGCCAGCACTGATCTCATACGTCCAGCACTGATCGCATACAGCCAGCACTGATCTCATATACTCAGCACTGATCTCATACAGCCAGCACTGATCTCATACGTCCAGCATTGATCTCAAACACTCAGCACTGATCTCATACAGCCAGCACTGATCTCATACACCCAGCACTGATCTCATACACCCAGCACGCATCTCATATACCCAGCACTGACCTCATATGCCCAGCACTGATCTCATACAGCCAGCACTGATCTCATATGCCCGTCCCTGATCTCATACACTAAGCACTGATCTCATACAGCCAGCACTGATCACATATGACCAGCACTGATCTCATATGCTCAGCACTGTTCTCATACAGCCAGCACTGATCTCATATGCCCAGCACTGATATCATATGCCCAGCACTGATTTCATACACCCAGCACTGATCTCATACAGCCTGCACTGATCTCATATGCCCAGCACTGATCTCATATGCCCAGCACTGATCTCATACACCCAGCACTGATCTCATACACCCAGCACTGATCGCATACAGCCAGCATGTATCTCATATACCCAGCACTGATCTCATATGCCCAGCACTGATCTCATATATCCAGCACTGATCTCATACACCCAGCACTGATTACATACAGCCAGCACTGATCTCATACGTCCAGCACTGATCTCATACACCCAGCACTGATCTCATACAGCCAGCACTGATCTCATATGTCCAGCATTGATCTCATACACTCAGCACTGATCTCATATAGCCAGCACTGATCTCATACGCTGAGCACTGATCTCATACAGCCAGCACTGATCTCATACACCCAGCACGTATCTCATATAACCAGCACTGATCTCATACACTCAGCACTGATCTCATACACCCAGCACTGATCGCATACAGCCAGCACTGATCTCATACGTCCAGCACTGATCTCATACACCCAGCACTGATCTCATACAGCCAGCACTGATCTCATATGTCCAGCATTGATCTCATACAGCCAGCACTGATCTCATACAGCCAGCACTGATCTCATACACCCAGCACTGATCTCATACACCCAACACATATCTCATATACCCAGCACTGATCTCATATGTCCAGCACTGATCTCATACAGCCAGCACTGATCTCATATGCCCGTCTCTAATCTCATGCACTAAGCACTGATCTCATACAGCCAGCACTGATCTCATATGCCCACTGATCTCATAGACCGCCAAGCACTGATCTCATACAGACAACACTGATCTCATACACCCAGCACTGATGTCATACACTCAGCACTGATCTCATATGCCCAGCACTGATCTCATACACCCAGCACTGATCTCCTACACCCAGCAGTGATCTTATACAGCCAGTACTGATCTCATACAGCCAGCACTGATCTCATAAGCCCAGCACTGATCTCATACAGCCAGCACTGATCTCATACAACCAGCACTGATCTCATACAGCCAACACTGATCTCATACAGCTAGCACTGATCTCATATCCCCAGCACTGATCTCATTTGCTCAGCACTGATCTCATACACCCAGCACTGATCTCATGCACCCAGCACTGATCTCATACACTCAGCACTGTTCTCATACAGCCAGCACTGATCTCATATGCCCAGCACTGATATCATATACCCAGCACTGATTTCATACACCCAGCACTGATCTCATACACCCAGCGCTGAAATCATACACCCAGCACTGATCTCATACGCCCAGCACTGATCTCATATGCCCAGCACTGATCCCATACAGCCAGCACTGATCTCATATGCGCAGCACTGATCTCATACACCCAGCACTGATCTCATACAGCCAGCACTGATCTCATACGCCTAGCACTGATTGCATACAGCCAGCACTGATCTCATACACCCCGCACTGATCTCATACAGCCAGCACTGATCTCATATGCCCAGCACTGATCTCATATGATCAGCACTGATCTCATACAGCCAGCACTGATCTCATATGCCCAGTACTGATCTCACATGCAGAGCACTGATTTCATATGCCCAGCTCTGATTTCATACAGCCAGCACTGATCTCATACAACCAGCACTCATCTCATATGCCCAGCACTGATCTCATATGCAGAGCATTGATCTCATGCAACCAGCACTGATTTCATACAGCCAGCTGTGATCTCATACACCCAGCGCTGATCTCATACTCCCAGCACTGATCTCATACTCCCAGCACTGATTTCATACAGTCAGCACTGATCTCATACAACCAGCACTCATCTCATATGCCCAGCACTGATCTCATATGCAGAGCATTGATCTCATGCAACCAGCACTGATTTCATACAGCCAGCACTGATCTCATACAACCAGCACTGATCTCATACAGCCAACACTGATCTCATACAGCTAGCACTGATCTCATATGCCCAGCACTGATCTCATTTGCTCAGCACTGATCTCATACACCCAGCACTGATCTCATGCACCCAGCACTGATCTCATATGCTCAGCACTGTTCTCATACAGCCAGCACTGATCTCATATGCCCAGCATTGATATCATATACCCAGCACTGATTTCATACACCCAGCACTGATCTCATACACCCAGCGCTGAAATCATACACCCAGCACTGATCTCATATGCCCAGCACTGATTGCATACAGCCAGCACTGATCTCATACACCCCACACTGATCTCATACAGCCTGCACTGATCTCATATGCCCAGCACTGATCTCATACGCTCAGCACTGATCTCATACAGCTAGCACTGATCTCATATGCCCAGTACTGATCTCACATGCAGAGCACTGATTTCATATGCCCAGCACTGATTTCATACAGCCAGCACTGATCTCATACAACCAGCACTCATCTCATATGCCCAGCACTGATCTCATATGCAGCGCATTGATCTCATGCAACCAGCACTGATTTCATACAGCCAGCAGTAATCTCATACACCCAGCGCTGATCTCATACTCCCAGCACTGATCTCATACTCCCAGTACTGATCTCATATGCAGAACACTGATCTCATAAGCCCAGCACTTATATCATATACCCAGCACTGATTTCATACACCCAGCACTGATCTCATACACCCAGTGCTGAAATCATACACCCAGCACTGATCTCATATGCCCAGCACTGATTGCATACAGCCAGCACTGATCTCATACACCCCACACTGATCTCATACAGCCAGCACTGATCTCATATGCCCAGCACTGATCTCATACGCTCAGCACTGATCTCATACAGCCAGCACTGATCTCATATGCCCAGTACTGATCTCACATGCAGAGCACTGATTTCATATGCCCAGCACTGATTTCATACAGCCAGCACTGATCTCATACAACCAGCACTCATCTCATATGCCCAGCACTGATCTCATATGCAGCGCATTGATCTCATGCAACCAGCACTGATTTCATACAGCCAGCAGTGATCTCATACACCCAGCACTGATCTCATACTCCCAGCACTGATCTCATACTCCCAGTACTGATCTCATATGCAGAACACTGATCTCATATGCCCAACACTGATCTCATACACCCAGCACTGAGCTCATACACCCAGCACTGATCTCATACGCAGAGCACTGATCTGATATGCCCAGCACTGCTCTCATACACCCAGCACTGATCTCATACACCCAGCACTGATCTCATACACCCAGCACTGATCTCATATGCAGAGCACTGATCTCATATGCCCAGCACTGCTCTCATGCACCCAGCACTGATCTCATACTCCCAGCACTGATCTCATACGCAGAGCACTGATCTCATATACCCAGCACTGATCTCATACACCCAGCACTGATCTCATACTCCCAGCACTGATCTCATACTCCCAGCACTGATCTCATGCACTGGTGATACTAATGAGGAAGGAACCAGCAATAATTCATGTGCCACCAGTTTATGTAACGGTTATCTTTAAATAAAATTTAACTTATAGCAGGAAGTGATCTGCACATATCATTTTGCATGCTTTAGGTGCTCTGAGGCAAAGAGATACAGAAAGAGTACAGTCTGCATTGTGTGCTTGTGTATTTGTGTGTGTTTGTGTGTATAGATGTGTTTGTGGTGGTGTAGCTGTCATCAATAGTACATATTTAGGCCATCTGTTAGGGAGTATTGGTCTTTTTAATTTCTTCAGATATTTTGGGTTTCTAATACTGTGACGGGAATGGACCCCATTCCTAAGTCAAAGCACGATTAAAGTTCATGAAATTAGTATTGTTTCAATCTTTGATGTCAGCCAGTAGTGCTCTTCACAACACCCACAATGCATGCATTAATGACTCCTCCTTCAATTCATATGGAGTTACATGGATTGGTAGCATATCTAAATACAATCGTAGACTCTTTTTTTATAAGACTCATTGCTCCTACTACTGTTGGAACTGTCTGGGTATCTTTCTTCCACATTGCTCTCATTTCTGCCTGCAAATGCTGATATTTTATGACTTTGTGTCTCTCTGTATATAAGACACTGTAGTCACTGGGTGTGGCGATTTCAATGAGCAATGCTACTTTTGTCTTCTTTTCTTGGACAACTATATCCAGTTTTCTATCATCTATCTTTTGAACTGTTGGTAATGGGTGATCCCATGTGATGTAGACTTCTTCTTTTTCTATGATGCGTTGTGGCTCATGTTTCCAATGTTTTTCAGCCACTTCAATACCATAATGTTTGCACAATCCCCAGTGCATCAGTCTTGCCACATTATTATGCCTTTCAGTATACAGTCCTCTTGCCATTAGTATGTCGCAACCAGCAACGAGGTGTGCGACTGTTTCCAATTCAGTTTTACAAAACCTACATTTGTCTGTTTCTCCCACATGTTTAATCGACTTTGTAAACCAACGTGTATGCAGCCCAGTGTCTTGGGCTGTCAATATTAACCTTTCATCTCTTGGTTTGAATTTGCCTCATCTCAACCATTCTTGCATTCATTCCTGATCAACATGAGGTTCTTCCAGAAGTTTTCTATACTTGCAACTATATTTATGCTTCCACATTTCTTGCCTTCTCATCTAGTCCTTCACCTTATATTTTTTCTTTCATTTTTTGGCACATTTAGTTGCTGCCTGATTTTTATCTACTTCTGGTTTGATTTCCATTCCTGCTTGACACTGATATGCTTCTGCTAGAGTAAGCAGAGAAGTCATCTTAGATTTATTCTCCTCATGTTTCAAAACTCTCACTACATTTGGATCTTGTGAGGTCAGCAGATATGTGTGGAGTCCCACAATTGCAGATCTACACATATAATCAATTTCAAGGAGGCCCATCCCTCCTTCGGAACAGGGAATATATAATCTTGGTATTCACTGATTTTTATAAATCATTTGGTGAGCCTGAAGCATCCTTCTTGTTTTCCCATCGAATCTATCCAACACATTTTGGGGCCAGTCAGTCCCTCCAAAACTGTAAGTTAGGACAGGAAGAGCAAATTGGTTTATAGCCTGGATTTTGTTCCTAGATGTCAGTGCTGTTTTCAGGATTAATTTAAGTCTTCTGAAGTATTCTTTACTAAGTTTTATTCACATTTGTTCATATTTTATTGTTGATCTTTCATCAATTCCCAAATATTTATACACTCCTTCTTGCTCAAGTTCTTTTATGTCACATTCTTGTCCCAAACTGATGTTTTCCTGGTGTTGCAGTTTTCCTGCTTTAAAGTTTACTTTTGCACATTTATCAAGACCAAATGACATTCTTATATCATCTGAACAAGTTTGACAACTTGCAGTTGTGCTTTCAATTCCTCATTTGATGATCTATACAGTTTTAGATCAACAAAGAGAAGGTGTGAAGTCTTTACACTTTTGTTTTCTAGGAGCCAAATTATAGCCATGGCCTAAGTTTTTAAATAGACAGCTTAATGGGTTAAGGGCAAGGCAGAATAGCAGTGGTGACAAAGAGTCACCCTGGAATATTCCCCTTTGAATTTTTTCCCTGGGATAACAATTTGTCCTGTATCATGGCTTAATATCAAAGTTGTCTGCCACTGTTTCATGGTCACTGTAATGTAGTCAATCAGTGTAGGTTGTATCTTATACATTTTTAAGCATTCTTTTATTCACGAATGTGAGCGAATATGAAATGCTTTTTTATAGTCAATCCATGCCATACTTAGATTAGGTTCATAGGTTCATAGATTAGTACTAGGCTAACTGCCCTTGTTGGCCATTTTAAGCCTAGTTAATTACCCCATGTGAGAATCAAACCCTGCACCTTGCGTCTCTAAGGTAAACACCTTAACCATTGTGCCAGCCTCCCACTTCTTCCCCTTTTTACAGTTCTCCACTAATACTTTATTTAACAACAAATGATCCTTTGTTCGATATGACTTTCTTTTATTGCCCTTTTGTTCTACAGCCATAATTGAGTTTTCTTCTAAATGACTATAAACTCTGTCGGTATCAATTCCCGTGTATAGTTTATCAGTCGTCAGAAGATGAGTATTGCTCTGTGAGTGTGTCCTGTTGCAGAAGTAGATTCGCTTCCATGCATAGTGAAGAGATGAACTGGCCAGTGTCACTACTTGTATTTCAATTACCATACTATAAAAATGTAAAAGAAGTTCAGTATCAAAACAGCTCCGTTTTCTGACGTGCCCATATCACCGTAAAACAATTTATTGTATTCATGTGGGGTAGATATCATTGCATGCAGATGCTTTGCAATCACTTTTTTACAGTATAGTTTAAATTTCATTCCAGAAATTGTAAACTAGAGAAGATTGTTCACTATTTCACACCTTCCATTTTTTAAATGTTCCAGTAAAGCATTCCCTGAGTCATTTACAGTGGCTTTGGTTTTAAAAACCTGATTTGTCTTTCTCTTCTGTTCCTTCCCTAGTCCTACACACACACACACACACACACACACACACACACACACACACACACACACACACACACACACACACACACACACACACACACACTAACACACTTGGATAGTACTGGGAATTCCTAAGCATTATTGCAATTCAATTAGATTCTTCATTTGCTATCAGAACTTAATTTACAGAAAGTTAAAGTCTATTAATACTGAAATAAGTGTGAGCAAGTTAACTTCAATTAGCACAGCAATGGTACACACATACTTGTGGGATGGCAAAATAATTTAGCATAATGTAGAAACTTTCTTTGAAACTCTGTAGTGTAGGGGACATTTTTTTCACATCTGACGAAATGTTACTTTTATCATGTAATGCATAATGGCATTTTATAATTTTTCAACACAGCCTAAAAATTGATACACTTGGTGACACTGAGACAGAGATAAAATTAAAGAGAACTTTTACTCATTATAAATGTGAAATAAACATCGTCTGCTGTTTTCTAGTTTCTATTTCTTTAATTAGTAGGTAAAGTCCATTTGACATGGGTCCCCATTTTCAATTGCAACTTGGTAGCACCTGACTTTTTAAATAAAATTAGATCTGCAAGTAATAATTTTTGTTTTCAAATAGAGCTTTAGACAGTCTGACTTGCTCATGACTGCACATTATGCAAGTCTAACAGACTCAGACTCAGGTCTACAAAATGAAGTTCATTTAACAATTTAGCAGACTTATTAGTTTGTGCTGTGCTGACAAAATTTGGCAGGGAAGAAAGGCAGGCATGTCCACTACATTACTTGCTTAAGATTCACTAACAGTAAGAACATGTGGTAGAAATAAAACATAGTCTGTCTTCTGGGTACAACAAGCTTATCTGAAGTTTCTACTTTACACTTTAAACTATACTTCCACCAGTTTTCACAGCTGCACAAAAAGAGTCACAAGAAGTGTAACTCACAACAAATTAATAATGTTAATCAAGTAAAATAAATGATGCTTTATTCATTTTTTTTATTTCTTCTTGTAAGCAGCTTAAACGTGTTCTAAAAGGCTCATATCAATCAACCCAAAGCATTTTGTTGAATGCTACTCAGAAGAAAATTAATGGCTGAAAGTCACTTTTGGCAAACAGAAAACAAGGCTTGTTTTGTAGTGTGTGTGTGGGTGTGTGTATGGAGTAATCCTCCCAGCATTCTCATGTGGGGGTGAATCCATACCCCCAACCTTAGACATATCAGCTCTGAGATCACCCAACAGTGGAGAGATGTGCAAACTCAATGACTGCCAAAAGCCAATTTTAATTAGTAGTATTTGACCAAATGGCATTCAGAAAGAACATATTAGTTAGATTAACAGTTTCACTTTTCTAAAATAGTCTTGAAACATATTCTGCTTTCAGTTCTTAAATGCAAATAACTTCTTATATTCTTGTGATAATTTTGTTAGACAGTCTGAATGTAAAAGATGTGCAGTATATTTGTCTGTATATCTGCCTGTGCTCTCAGTCTCTCTGTCTGACTTTCTTTCTCTGTAAAGTCAGTTTGACTTTCATATTCTGAAAGCGGAAATTTTTTAAGAACCTACAATCACTTATCCGTAGCATAATCATTGTAAGGATTTCTAAGGCCAAACTTTTGAACTTATTAGCCTGTTCTCTGTTTGCATGGAAACTCCCATGGGAAACAAATTTAGCAAGAAAAGCTTTGTTGGGAATTTGTTACATTGATTAAGGAATACATACATACCTCTGAAAAAAGCAAAGCAATGTCTTTCGGCTTCTCCTGGTTAGGGGTCACCACAGCAGATCACCGGTCCGCAGATTAATTGGCAGTGGAGTTTTTACAGTGTTGAGTTACCAGCCCAGTGCTTAACCTTCACAGAAGGCACACTCACACACACACACACACACACACACACACACACACACACACACACACACACACTCACACACACACACACACACACATGCAAGCACACATGCACGCACACACACACACACACACACACACACACACACACACACACACACACACACACACACACACACACACACACACAAAACTAACTGCATGTCTTTTTAAAGCTCACTTGACTGCAGAGACGACATGCAGACTCTGCACAAGAGAATATGTTGAAAATAAACCTCCAAGGGAAAATAGCTTTCCTGTTCTGCGCATCTAAAACTGGGAGTTTGACTAAAATGCGAATTTTGAAGATATTTGTCTGAAAAGTGTTTTGAAGGCTATATAAACTACTGAGTGCTTTAAATGTTATAGCCATTTTATGGACCTCCAAATAATTCCATTTCTAAAAGTGCTTAGATGAACCTAGAGTACTTGTCTGAAGATCACTTTCTCCTGAATATGTGCTTTTTCCATGGTGGCAAAGCTCCTATACAGAGCAGATAATATAATGCACACTCCTGGTTGCTCAGTTTCAGAAATGCCAGGATGCACAATCAGTCCAGGCAAACTAATAACCTTTGTTCATAACAAGGCAGCTCACCAAAAATGATGTTAACAATTCAGCATCTCATACCCAACCAAATATGTCCCTGAAATGCAATGCATTATGGGATATGTACAGTCTTAAAAAGGTAGTAGCATAACAGTAGTCTTAAAATCACAATGACAACATTACATATGTATGATTTATACAAACAATTTTGCAACTTTATTTCACTTATCATCATATTTCCCCTCCTTAACAGAAAAAGGTGTTATTTTTTTAAATTAAGTAGTACAATTATGAGTCATCGGGACTGATCCTGCAAAAGTATATGGTTACTACATGTGAACAATGCTATCATTTATGGAATATTATCGGGGATATGTAAAGTGAATTAAGTGCCCCCATGACTGCCACGACTCCTGATTAGGCAGATGAACTACATGGACACTCCTGATGATGCTAATACTGCCCAGACTGCGACTAGTAATGCAATGAGGACTTGCAGGAGGCAAACTTTTAGGCAGGCTATAAAAATATGAGAATGTTGAGGGTCACAGACAAAACAGAGTCAACAGGAACACTCAGTGGCATTGACTGGACAGCACATGATCTGTCGCATATATGGTATGTCACTTTCACTGGTTGAACTTGGACTTCCACTCTTGTCTTGGATGTTTGTTTCAGGTAGATCTGTTGCTGGTACAGATACAGATTTATTGGACATTGATCTTGTTATTCCCAGTTCAAACTGGCTTGACTGATTCTCTGGAACTTCACATTCAGGATGACACATACCGGAAACAACTGGATATGTTTTTTACTTCACCAAACCTAAGTCTTATTTTCACCATGCAGGATTGTGCTTCAGTAGTTTCCTACACTGCAACACCTGTTTGTGTCAAACTTTTTCTTCTCCAGTAGTGGATGAGCATTATGGCTTCAGTCATAAAACTCTTTGTACAAAGTTTGGCTTTTTTGTCATTTTGTTTAACTACACTGTATGGAATTATTTTAGGCTCAATTTTTGACTCTTTACATTGGCATTTCAGTTTGTATTTGTGTGGATTGTGAAGGGTTCCCTCTTGTGGCACTATGTGGACCACTTCAATGTGCCCCGACAGCACTGTGAGGATATGTTTGTTTCAGGATTTTGGCTGTTTGTGCTGCTCTCTCAGCTTCATCATTTGACTGCAGATAATGAGGATGCGATGTAGAATGAGTAAAATCATAGTTAGCAACAAACTGCTGGAACTCATTTGATATAAATTATGTGCCATTATCTGTACCCAGTTCAACAGGCAGACCATACCATGAGAGCGTTACTTTGAATGTGGCTATTATTTGTTGGCTAGTTTTAGTTGGATCATGGATTATTTATATATCATGAGAGTAATAGTTTACCAGCATAAGATAATTCTTACCTTTATACTGACATAAGTCAACATCTATATTTTGACACAGACCATGGTTGAATAGTGTTGAGATATGTGGCCCTTGTATCTGTGATGTTTATGCACAATACAGAACTGACATTTGAACACTAGGTTGACAATACCTTAGATGATATTTGTTCACCACGTTGAGATTTTTGCTCTTCTCAGCATTTGGTGAGACCCTGATGACCTTTCTGCATTTGACATCGCATGTCTACTCACTAACAGAAGGGTACCACAATTCTACCTTAATATAACAAGAAGCTAATATGTTCTGATAACTACACCCTGACTGAATAGAACTTATGCATGAACTGTTTGGTGGTCATCCATTTCACATATTTTGGGGATTAAACACTCAAGTCATTTTGAGTGACTTGCTCAAGCTTGGCCAATCTCTTCATAGCTACTGGTCTTGTCATCATTATGCTATGTATATAGATGGCAACAGGATCTTTGGCATCTTTGGTATTAGATTATGGCTGGCCCCACATTGGATTAGTGGAATACACATGTGCAGCAATTGATTGACATTAAACCTTCATAATCATATCCACAGAGTTAGGCATCATAGTGGCACTTTGTCTAGGTCATACATGTTCATTAGTGGAATTAATGGCTTGTGGTCAGTCTGGAAACTCCCAAGCCCATATGACCTTGTCAAAGTGCCACCATGATACCTAACAGACAGATTCCAAGCAGTCAAATGGCAGCAGGAACACTCCTCTTTTCTATCCATTACTCTAGGAGTGCCCCAAGGGTCCATACTTGGACCCATCCTATTTAACACATTTATAAATGATCTACACATTGCTTCCAAGCACACCACTGTCATACAATATGCAGATGAATTTACACACCTCTACACAGTCTCTAACCTACAAAAAGTTCAAGATATTACTCAAGGATCCTTTATGTCCATAGAATCATGGCTAGACAACTCACAACTCCTAGTTAAACCCCGCCAAAAAATGAAATGACTACTTTTCACTCAAAAACAAAGCAAATCTTTTGTCAAAACCACTTCATTAAATAACAACCAATTGAACAGGTCCCTAACACCAAAATCCTAGGAGTCATAATTGTTCACAACTTGAAATTTGACCTACACTTTTATTAAAAATACACCAAAAGCTTTGATCTATGCTCAGACTCTTGTATAAAACAAAACCCTGCCTAACATATCGAACTAGACAAACCATAGTTAAAGCCTACCTCCTACCTACCCTACTGTATGCCTCTCCACTCTTTACTAACCTACAAATATGCACACAAACAAAGTTGGAACAATGCTACAATAAAATAGCTTGCTTTGCTGCAAATCACCCCTTTAGAACTCATCAGTGTTCTGCCCATAATCTACTAAATTGGACTGAACTCCCACATCACGTCCACTATAGTCAGCTACTACTACCTCATACTCTAATATACTACCATAATAAGTATTTGGCACTAAAAGGCCTGTTTCAACACTAACACCCACCAAAGCTCTTCGCTCTATAGACAAACTCCTACTCTCCATCACTAAAGTTCAAAATGCATCAGGAGCCTCCTTATACTCATATTCTGTAACTACCCTCTGGAATGCCCTGCCACATGCTCTCAGGCTACTTGAAAACCAGCAGGCATTCAAAACACATCTGAGAAGTCACCTCTCAACGTCCTGGCTCTGTAGCTGTACATTTCCAGGATAAGTATAACATCTTTGCTTCTTCATCCTCTTCTACTATACTTCTTTTCTTCTCTACTGTTACCAACTATCTCTCTGTCTTCACCCATCCCACCTTCTACCTATGCCTCTCTTAACTCTTTTACCATTCACTGCATTTATATCTTCTAATTAAATCAACCTTTTGCTTTCCACCCTTTGTAAATAACTCAATACTCTGTACTGTGACATCTATCCTACTGCATATTTAACTATATCTGTATAGAATATGATTTGTATAAAAAGCCTTACTACTGTGTGTATAGTTACTATTTTATCTATTTTGATGTTGTACATTATATTTTAATTGTATTCTGCCTGACATGGTTGATATTATCTAATTTAAAAGATTTTGTTTGTACTGCAAGTACTGGAGCTTTTCTCCTTCAGCCTCCACTAAAAATGGGCCTTTGTGATCAAACAGACTGCCCTGATCAACAAATGTGAAGTAAATAAATAGGCATTTAGAGTATTTTTCACAGGCCTACACACTTACAAGACACTCTTTTTCAACTTGTGAATTTCTCTATTCAGAATCAGTTAGCATTCAAGAGCAATAGGCAACAGGACATAATGCATGTTCATCCATTTGGAGTAATGCCACACTTAAGCCATATGTACTCACTGTTGTGGTTTGTTGACTCACTGTTGTGGTTTACTGACATCAGAGTATGCTAGCACTGGAGCAGTGGTTAGCATTTGTTTACTTTACTGACAGAGTATGCTAGCACTGGAGCTGTGGTTAGCATTTGTTTACTTTATTGACAGAGTATGCTAGCACTGGAGCTGTGGTTAGCATTGGAGCTGTGGTTAGCATTTGTTTACTGACAGAGTATGCTAGCACTGGAGCTGTGATTAGCATTTATTTACTTTACTGACAGAGTATGCTAGCACTGGAGCTGTGGTTAGCATTTGTTTACTTTGCTAACAGTATGCTAGCACTGGAGCTGTGGTTAGCATTGGAGCTGTGGTTAGCATTTGTTTACTTTACTGACAAAGTATGCTACCACTGGAGCTGTGGTTAGCATTTGTTTACTTTACTGACAGAGTATGCTAGCACTGGAGCTGTGGTTAGCATTTGTTTATTTTACTGACAGAATATGCTAGCACTGGAGCTGTGGTTAGCATTTGTTTACTTTACTGACAGAGTATGCTAGCAGTGGAGCTGTGGTTAGCATTTGTTTACTGACAGAGTATGCTAGCATTGGAGCTGTGGTTAGCATTGGAGCTGTGGTTAGCATTTGTTTACTGACAGAGTATGCTAGCACTGGAGCTGTGGTTAGCATTTGTTTACTTTACTGACAGAGTATGCTAGCAGTGGAGCTGTGGTTAGCATTTGTTTACTTTGCTGACAGAGTATGCTAGCATTGGAGCTGTGGTTAGCATTTGTTTACTGACAGAGTATGCTAGCACTGGAGCTGTGGTTAGCATTTATTTACTTTACTGGCAGAGTATGCTAGCACTGGAACTGTGGTTAGCATTTGTTTACTTTACTGACAGAGTATGCTAGCACTGGAGCTGTGGTTAGCATTTGTTTACTTTACTGACAGGGTATGCTAGCACTGGAGCTGTGGTTAGCATTTGTTTACTTTACTGACAGAGTATGCTAGCATTGGAGCTGTGTTTAACATTTGTTTATTTGTTTACTTTATTGACAGAGTATGCTAGCACTGGAGTGGTGGTTAGCATGTGTTTACTTTACTGACAGATTATGCTAGCAATGGAGCTGTGGTTAGCAATTGTTTACTTTACTGAAAGCTTAGGCGTGGACATCTTCCCATGATCAGAGTACATCTTTCTTTAGCAAGTCTGTTAAAGGATAAAGCACTGTTGAGAGATCTGGCATAAACTTGCCTGAGCAGTTAATCATGCCTGGGGCTTGTCTTAGCTCTGTTATACAAAATAGAATTTGAACTCGGTTATTGCTCTGACCTTGCTTACGTCTGGTCTAATTCCATTAGCACTTATGCAGTGTTTGAAGTACTATAGCTCTGTCTTTCTAAAGCAGCATTCATCTTGGATTAGTTTTAAATCTGAATCTTTAATAGTCTGCAGCACTGCCTCTAACCTTGAATCATATGCTTACTTATCTGGACCAAAAACAGGATGTCATACTTAACACCATCACCACCACCATCCAGACTTAAGAAGTGAATATGTCATTTTATGCTGAAAGATTTCAGGTGCTGAAATTATACCAAATGTCAGCTGTTTAAAATAGAACCTTCCCACAGGGGTAATGATGGTTCCTAGTTTTTGACTTTATTTAATTGGTAGTTGTCAAAACCCAGTGAAATAATTCAACATGGGAAACACTCTGGCATTAATAAGTTTTGATGCAATGTCTTCTAGTATAGATAGAATGAACTTTTCACATACAACTGCATTGGTGAGTTTTTTAAAGTCAATACGTATTTGTACCAATCTTTTTAAAAATTGAGATCATAGGTGCACATCACCCAGTCAGTTCATTTACACTTTCAGTAATGCCAAGTATTTGCATTCAGTTAAGTTCTGCCTCTGCTCTGGACAGCATATGAAATTGCACTCACCTGGGTGTGGTCAAAGTATATGGAATAATAATTGGTTTCAACTTAATTTGTACTGCTTCACAATCAATCAGGCTATCCTCACCAAATGTGTTTATACTGACTTATTCTGGCAATTAAAACCAGAGTTTTAATTCCTGAGAAGAGGATTTATGTACAGACCATCCAGCATACAAACTCAAAACTCAGACTTGTGCCCCTTCCACTCAGATATGACAAAAAGTTTACCAAGATACCTGAGCTGGTCTGCAGGGCTATGAATTTCAGTCTCTGCCACATGCAACAGCAGACACTTCAGGAAACTTCTACACACAACATGGGATATCACAGTAACATCAGCTCCTGTGTCAATCCTGAGACTCACTTCAGTTCCATGAATAGGAATCTAATTTGTCCATCTATTTTAACATCAGACACAGGAGTGACTAAAAACATGAAAAATTCTTTTTGTGCTTTATTTTTAGTTTCATTTTCAAAGCAGCCATTTTATCCAGTTTTGTTTTACAGCAGCAAGATGTCCCCATCCCTTGGATCTCTTACACCTTCTGCTATGTGCAACACACTGCTCTGACTCATTATAGTAGCAGTCATGCCTTGTGCGTTGGCCAGGCTTACACTCATTCAATTTCCCATGCATTCATTTAATTTAGCTAAGATATGCATCTTTTTAAACTTGACATTAACTTTGCATTTTATCTCACACATATCATTTGCCATGTATAAATTATAATTTTTGTCTTTTAACTAATTCCTCTCCATTGATTTGTATTGCTTTCTCTAAAGTTAGATTAATTCAAGGTGTCCGTTTTGTTACAGGACCTAAACTGGGACACTTGAGGGCCACCCTGGGAAGTCAGGTCTGCAATCCCATTCTCCCAGCCACCATGGGAGTGGAGATAGGGCAGCCATATCATCTCCCACTGGGGCCGGCAGGTTGGCCTCCTATCCTTCACCCAGCATTGTGGGGATGCCACTCTGCGAACAGCACCACACAAGAGGCAAGGGGCCACATGCCTGGAGGCTCAAAGCGATGCATATTTGTCGGTTCCTGGCACCATGGGGAAGAGAGACTGAGGTGTGCCTGAAAAAGTGCAGAGATGGGGGGACCCAGGGCCATCTCCCCTATGAGTTTGAAAGTCCTAGGTGCAAGGCACATAGGGGAACTGGTGTCATGGAAGTCCAGATGAGGGACTGTCTAAGGCTTCGCGGCCCAGCAGAGTTCAGGAAAGAACCCCTGAGAGGCTCCAAGAACATGCATGACACTACATAATTTGGCAGCAGTTAGGAGATATGTAACCCTGGAAAAGAGCTCTCTCTCTCCTGAGTATAAGTGGAACCCCATAGGGGGGGTCTGGCCTGATAGTAGTCTGGAAGGGAGAGAGAGGTGGATAGTAATTGGGACAGGACAGCTCCTGCTTGCCACCTCTGGGACAGATGTCTGGAAGGGGGATAGAGGCAGATAGTGGCAGGGCTGGGTGAGCTCCTGCCTGGGTGATGGGAGGGTCAGGCAGAGCTCCCCCCCCCATGATGGAAGTCCTTAAGACAGAAATTGGCAGACAGTGGTGGGGCCTGGAGAGCTTCTGCCTGAGTGAGTGGGGTCAGGCAGAGCTCCTCATGATAGAAGTCCTTGCGGAAGCACCAGGGCAGATGGCAGAGGGGCCTGGAGAGTACCTGCAGGGGTGAAGGCATCCAACTTTACTCCATAACTGACAGCATCCTTGAAAAATCTCAAAGTCCCCAGAGCTGCTCTGGATTGGAAAGCAGGGGGACTCTGAAGCCTTCATGAGAGTGGATCTGCCCCTTAGCAGCTGATGGGAGTTCTTGAGTGGCAGAAGGGATCAGAGGGAAGCTCCCCTGAAAGGGCCCAAGGGCATGAGTGAACTGGTATGATTTGGCAGCCTGCAGTAGACATGGAGGCAGTGGAGTCCACTGACATGGGGGACTGCAGCCAAGGAAGGTCTCTTGGCCAGGTCAAAGGGGAGGCCTGTAGGGTTTGGCCCTGGCAAAAGTCAGTAAGGGAGCACCAGGCAGATGGGTGTGGGGCCTGGAGAGCTCCGCCTGAGTGAGTGGGGTCAAGCAGAGCCCCCAATGATGGAAGCCCTTGAGGGCACGACTGACTGATGGTGGCAAGGCCTGGAAGGCTCCTGCCAGGGTGAAGGCATCCACCCTTACCCCATACCTAATGGCATCCCCGAAAAATCGCAAAGTCCCCAGAGCTGGTCAGGATGGGAAAGCAGGGAAACTGGCCACCCTGGGACACCAGGTCACCATTTAGACTGAGCAGTCTAAACTGGGACATTTCTGTGTCCCAAAGACAATGTTTGGGATTCCGGGCCAGAGACTTCCCAACTGGGACTGCCCTGCAAAAACTGAGACAGTTGGTCACCTTGGATTAATTTCAAGTTGTAACTGACTGAGACACTTTTACATCAGCCAGTCCAGTCACTATTTTGTGTCTTATTTGTTTATCTTTGGTGCGATTAAATGTACATTATTCTGTCAATTCAGACAGCCATCTTACAAAAACTTCAACACATTTACCCTTTGCTTGTACATACCACTGGAAGCATGTCCTTTCATCTATTATGTTTCTTTTTGGCACGAGCTATTCACTTGAGGTAGTATGATATGGTTTAATAAATGATAAAGGTGTTTTCTTGGCATCTATTCATTGAGATAATCCTGGTTCTGATATCATGTCAGAATGCGCACACATGGTTACCCATTTATATTCATCTGTAGTTTCAGAAATGTCAGGATACACTGTCAGTTTAAACAATCATTTAATTTTTATTTGTAACAAAATAGGAACTAAACAGAAATGATTAATAGTTCAGCATCTTAGCCCCAACCAACTCTAGCTTAGAAATGCAATGTATGATGGATAAGTACAGTCTTATCATGGCAGCATCTTATAAGTCTTAAAATGGCAATGAGCATGTTACCTATGCATTATATATACAAATGCTTTAACAGCTTTAGTCCACTTATCATTACAACTGCTAAACATCCCTTCCCAGTGTTCTGTGTCGCTTTGATAAAGTTACCCATAGTGCACTGGACTTCTCCCATTCATTATATGCTGAATCTTAGCAAAAAGCTTTCTTATTACAAATGGCTGGGGAAAGGGATATATGAAACAATATCAGATGAAGGAGGTAAGTACAGAGAAATCCAAGTCAAGTTATTAACATATTTGCAACTTTAGTAACTTACGTACAAAAGTTAATGTGTGGGTAATAACAAGCAGTATATCAAGAAAGCTTGCAAAAGCATTGGGGAAAAAAAAGAAATTATGTGAAAAAGTTACTAGGCTATACAAGCACTTTAGAAATCTCTGAGAGATAGGAAAAGAAGACTGAGAACAATAAAACATTTACAATTAATGAGATATGAGGAGTCATTATGGGTATAAAGGTAAAGGAAGAGTATGAAAACAAAGAGTCTAGAAAGAAAAACAATATCAGAGACCCACATATAAAGAAAATATAATGTAATGTTATGAAGCTTGCAAGGCATATTAAAAGGCCTACAACAATATCTGCATCTGATCTGTTTTTGACCATTTAAAAGGGTGGAAATGGATGTACAGAAAAGTATGAAAAAAGGAGCTGCAAGCTCCTTTTTGGGGCAGGTGCCCAATTTGTTATGGAGAAGGAAGATTGGAAAGGATGTAAGAGAAAGACAAGGGATGGTTAGATGGTGAGATTTAGAAGTGGGGACACATGAACGAACATATATCTGAGAACAAGACTGACAGGGGAGTTTCTGATACACTTTAGGTTGGGGAACAGTGGAACTATATACAAAGGGGTGGGGGGACATTGGAACTATATACAAAGGGAGGACAGTGGTGGTCAGGCAGATTGTACAACAAACATGAGATGGACATTTTACCCAAGGAAAGAACACCAGGATGGACGGTAGGGTGAGTCTGCCCTACTGCGTTGCACTGCCTGTGCAATACTCAGGGAGAGGCCAGTCAGCACCCAGGCCTCCCTACCCATGGGCACTGCCTGTGGTGGTAAAACCTGGGACAGGCAGAGATGCAACTCTGTAAGCCAAAAGAGAACCCTTTCCAGGTGGCTGATGCAGACTCCTAGCTCTAGTCTGTCTGCTCCCCAGTCACCACCACCGGCTTGCTGCAGGTGACATATCACACACTCCTCCTACTGGAGGGAATGATAGCACTCCCGTCTGATCACTGAACAAGAAAGATTACACGGGATGCCCCTTGCCTGCCTCCTTTGTACCCAGGAGGGAATCAGGCCTGGAACCAGGTGGAGTCAATGCACAGTAAGTCCAAAACCAGAGAGGGAGGCAGGGTGACCTGGGCCATGCCCCTAGCACAGCCATGGCAAATTGTCTAGAAACTGCCATCATGGAGAGAAATAAAAGAAACGAAAAATAATGATAAAACAAACAATAGTGACAAAGAGAAGAAAGGAAGGAAGGAAGAAAAAAAGCAAGCATCATACAAACATGTAACACCTGCAAAGTCAAGTAGGTATGTAAAACACACTAAGTAAGTATTACAGAATGACATGTTGCAAGCTACTGCCTACAGTATAGGGGATTATGATCGGGTCTCATCCTGTTACTTAGACATCCATCTGCTGTGTCCTGAATTTATTTGTTGCCATGACATTGTCCAGTCACTACTTATCATTATGCTATAACTTTCTATATGCATATTAAGTTGGTGTTCTTTAATGGAGGACCTAAATACACATATTGGGACAGACAAAACAGGACTTGAGGACTGCCTGGGTCCACATGGGTGGGGCAACAGGAATAAAGAAAGAGAGTGAATTCTAGATTTCTGTCTGGCAAATGGCTTGATGGTAGCCAACACATGCTTCAGCAAGACAGACAGTCACAAGATCACATATAAAGCTGGCCAACATGCAACTCAAGTAGACCTTCTTCTAGTAAAGAAAGTCCAATGAGATAGCATCAGGGATTGCAAAGTAATCCCCAGTAAAACAGCTGGGCTATAGTATAAACTACTAGTTGCTACAATATGTTGTGAGCAGTGGTCAGAGAAGGCTCTAAAATCAACAGAGACCAGGCTGAAGACCTGAAAGTTGGAGACAAAGCACAAGAAGTGAAGAAAATACTCAGGGCTTTAGCTCTTCAGGAAGAAGAGGAAGTAGCTGGAGTTAAAAAAAAAAGAGTGGCAGAGGTTCAAAACAGCATGCATGGGGACTTTTGAACATATATTTGGCTAAGACAGTATGGAAATAAGGTACATAAGGAAAGCTGGTAGTGGAAAACAGAAGTCCAGAAAGTCATCAAAAGAAAGGAGTGCAGGAAAAGTGGGAGATAGAAAACACTGACCAAGCTAAGAAGGCATACTGTTTGGCTAAAAAAGGCTAAAAGAGCAATTGCAACAGCAAAGAACAAGGTGTCAGAAGCACTCTACCAGCTTCTGGAAAGTGATTCTGTAGATTACAGAAAGAGGGTTTGTCAGGTTGCAAGGCAAAGACAGAAAGATAAAGAAGATAGTCATCAGACATCTTCATAAAGAGTGCCAGCAACAACCTGCTTATGAGTCCACAGGACATCAAAAGCAGATGAAAGTAATACTTCCTAAAGCTTCTGAATGACGAAAACCCCACAGAAGCTGTAATGCTCCAGATACAGTCTACAATGAAAGAAGAACCCATTATAAAAGAAGAAACAACAGCACTAAGGAAAATGAAGTCAGGGAAAGCAGAAGACTCTGATGAGGTCACAGCATATATGATCAAGATGTTGGGTGAGTTAGGGAAAAAATGGCTCCTGTGGAGTATGGAGAGAAATGCGTATCCCAGATGAGTGAAGAATAACCATACTAGTGCCAGTGTACAAGAACAAAGGGGGCATTCACAACTGTGGGCAGTACAGAGGCATCAAACTCCTGCTGCACTGCAGGAACATTCTGGAGAGGGTGATTGATAAATGAATACACAGAGTTACTGAAAGTAAGACGGAAGGTGAGTAGTTCAGATTCAGATCAGGATGCACCACAACTGGCCCAATGTTTGCAGTGAGACAGATAATAGAAAAGAAACTGGAAATGAGGCAAGGGTCAAGCTGGGCTTGCCTAGAATTGGAGAAAGCATATGATAAGGTCCCAAGAAAGCTGAGTTGGCAGTTCTGCAACAGTTCAAAGTCACAGAAACATTGGTAGAATTAGTGCAGGCTATGTACAAGGACCCAATGACACAAGTATGAACAGTATTCAGACTCATGGGGGGTTCCCACTGGCAGTGGATGTGATCAGGGTTCATTTCTTGAGCCCACTGGTGTTCATACTGTTGTGGACTACATTAGCAAACAGGTCAAAGGGGACAGATTAACAAAGTTGCTGTATACAGATATGTATCATTTCAGGTAGGCTCTGAACAAAAACCTCTGCAAAAGATGGGGGAATGGAATGCAAAACTGAAGGCTCATGGAATGAAACTGAGTACAGATAAGGCAGTTGCAATGGCAGCAAATGGAGAAAATCATAAGTAACTGAGAAATGAGATAGAAAGAAAAACAAATTTACAGTGTCAAGTACATGGGAGGGATGGTTAGGGAGAAGGGAAGTTAATGAGTATGTCAAAGCTAAATTAAGAGGGGCTGCATCTAACTGGCATACAGTGTCAAGGGTCATGTATGACAGAAGAATGCCAAAGAAGCTGAAAAGTAAGGTGTATAAAACAGTGGTGCAATCAATACCACGGAATAATACAGGAACCTGGGTAGTGAAGGCAAAGCAGTTGAGGAATCTATAGGTGATGGAGATAAAGTGCCTGAGATGGGTGGTAGGATGCACACTGTAAGACAGATGAAGAAGTGAGGAAATCAGAGCAGAAGTCCAAGTAGCTCAAATTGCAGAGAAGATCAAAGAGAACAGATTATAATGGTTCAATCACATCTGCAGGAAAGGAAAAGACAATCTGGTGAAGAATATTTGGGAAAGACAGGAAGAATGCAAAAGGAAATGAGGCCATCTAGCAGAGAGAGATGGCTGGATTGTGTGAGAAAAGACCTGCGACAGTCTGGCATAACTGTTGAACAAGGTAGGACAGTGCAACTGAATCAAGAGAAAGATTCTGCAACAGTTGAGGCAACACCTCAACTCCATATAGCAAATGAGAAAAATGGGGTTGATGATGATGAATATTACTAACACGTCCATTCCTAAAAAGGTATGCCGTCATACACATGGCTTATGTATGATCACCGAGAACAATGTGTAACAGTGGTATGCTATCTGAGGCCATTACATATTGTCACCAGCTCCTGTCCACCTTTCACTTCTTCACCCAGTTGTGTATTCTTTTGGCGGAAGGGCTTGCTTCAGTGTTCAGAGAGAATACAAGATCTGTTCTTAGTTTCTGAATATGTATATTATATTCCCCACAGTGCTGGACCAAGGCCACATTCCTTGTGCCACTTAGGCACCCTACACTTTATATTATTATAGATGTATCTCATGTAGGGATGTGTATGTTCTCTCATACATTTTCTTTTCAGTTCTGCAGCAGGATGTCCAAAAGTGGCAAACAATAGAAATGCAAATTCTCCCATACAGAGAATGGGAGCATACTGTAGGTCCTCTGTCTCATGAGAACATGCTGTAGGTTCTCTGTCTCATGAGAACATGCTGTAGGTCCTCTGTCTCATGAGAGCATGCTGTAGGTCCTCTGTCTCATGAGAACATACTGTAGGTCCTCTGTCTCATGAGAGCATGCTGTAGGTCCTCTGTCTCATGAGAACATACTGTAGGTCCTCTGTCTCATGAGAGCATGTTGTAGGTCCTCTGTCTCATGAGAACATGCTGTAGGTCCTCTGTCTCATGAGAGCATGCTGTAGGTCCTCTGTCTCATGAGAGCATGCTGTAGGTCCTCTGTCTCATGAGAACATGCTGTAGGTCCTCTGTCTCATGAGAACATGCTGTAGGTCCTCTGTCTCATGAGAACATGCTGTAGGTCCTCTATTTCATGAGAGCATGCTGTAGGCCCTCTATCTCATGAGAACATACTGTAGGTCCTCTGTCTCATGAGAGCATGCTGTAGGTCCTCTGTCTCATGTGAGAATGCTGTAGGTCCTCTGTCTCATGAGAACATGCTGTAGGTCCCCTGTCTCATGAGAACATACTGTAGGTCCTCTGTCTCATGAGAACATGCTGTAGGTCCTCTGTCTCATGAGAGCATGCTGTAGGTCCTCTGTCTCATGAGAGCATGCTGTAGGTCCTCTGTCTCATGAGAACATACTGTTGGTCCTCTGTCTCATGAGAGCATGCTGTAGGTCCTCTGTCTCATGAGAGCATGCTGTAGGTCCTCTGTCTCATGAGAACATGCTGTAGGTCCTCTGTCTCATGAGAGCATGCTGTAGGTCCTCTGTCTCATGAGAACATGCTGTAGGTCCTCTGTCTCATGAGAACATACTGTAGGTCCTCTGTCTCATGAGAGCATGCCGTAGGTCCTCTGTCTCATGAGAACATGCTGTAGGTCCTCTGTCTCATGAGAACATACTGTAGGTCCTCTGTCTCATGAGAGCATGCTGTAGGTCCTCTGTCTCATGAGAGCATGCTGTAGGTCATCTGTCTCATGAGAACATGCTGTAGGTCCTCTGTCTCATGAGAGCATGCTGTAGGTCCTCTGTCTCATGAGAACATGCTGTAGGTCCTCTGTCTCATGAGAGCATGCTGTAGGTCCTCTGTCTCATGAGAACATGCTGTAGGTCCTCTGTCTCATGAGAGCATGCTGTAGGTCCTCTGTCTCATGAGAGCATGCTGTAGGTCCTCTGTCTCATGAGAACATGCTGTAGGTCCTCTGTCTCATGAGAGCATGCTGTAGGTCCTCTGTCTCCACATCTGGTGGATGATCAGCTATGATAAACTAGACTGACCTTTTTTGGAACTGCACCTGATGGGAAGTGGTGAATGACATTAATGTTGTCAGTGGCCAAGGCAGAAATTACGAGCATGTGAGATGCTGGACCACCAACATGATAAGTGCTGATGAAGTTCAAACTGCCCATCTGGTGCAAGACCAGGGGCAACAGGAAGCAGTCTGCCAACCAAACCATGTTTTACAGATACTGAAGAATTCATGGACTCCCTGCATGGGAGTAGTGACACCTCAGGATTCCATGGTGGACTGTTAGATTTAGGCTTGGAGCTAGCACAGTTAACCAAAGTATCATTTGGAAATGCTCCAGGTGGGTATGCCCTGACAGGATCATATATCTGCATAGTGTGTAAATAGGTGGTTTAGTACTGATTAAAGGCACAGCCAAATCTTTTCACAGGACCATCAGGACTTCAGATGCAAAGATCACCAACACAAGATATTTTACCTAGCATTCTGCCATACCATTATATCACCAAGTATTCCTTCATTCACTGGGATTCAGGTATTGCTGAGGCATCTTAGTTAATGTGGGCAATTTGATTTGGTGTTTCTGTAGGTAAAATACTACTAGGCTCTTCCATCATGGGTATACTCTTGCTTGATGTTAGAGATGTGTCAGGTTCTGATGATAATGGCAGCCAAACTTTGGTATGGCCAGGGGTCACAGTGTGAGTACTGGACACTAGCTATGTGGCATCCATATCCTCACCCCATTCTGTGGACTTAGCTTCTGTGTCTGTAGAACCCACCCCAAAAATGCAGGAAGACACGACAGGATACTGCAGAGAGTCCTACCTGATAAGTGATGTCTTCCCCTGTGGTGCACTCCCCCTTGGATCTGCAACGTCCATTAAGCAAATGTAGGACATGGGTGGACATCATGTCTCTGGCAGTGCATGCCAGGAGTACTAGCCACCACCTCAGCTAGCTGTCTCAATGACCATAACCCAGTGTACGTGCAAGACCATAATACAGGGACAGGCTAATAACACCACAGTCCTTGCTGAGTATTGCTTGAGGTCTACATGTTATGTCCAGGACAGCATGGGACACGTGCAACATCATGGATATGTGGCACAGAATGTTTTCACATATCAGGTGATCCTGTGCAGCCAAGCATTGAGACAGAGGTAATTCCCATGGATGGTCTTCCTATGATTCCCCTGGAAAGGGCAACCATGAAATGGAGAGGCTATAATTAGGCCCGCATGGTGCTACCACTTCATCTCTATCATCCAGTGTTGAGGAAAGTAGCTTATGATGTGGATATCCACAGACACAGAACACTTGTCAAAACTGATCCACAGCATGGTCCACCACTCACATTTATGAAGCATCCTTCCTCTTGGCATGGTCTGGCTAGTGAGTCTAACCCTCCCAGGAGAGGGTGCTGCCATGCATGGTAGTAAGTATGTTCTGCATGCACATCTGTCGTAGGTGCTCAGGACCTGCCTTTCAAATTCCACCACAGCGATGCAACATCTGCTGAGACTGTGTCCAGTGTGAGCGCTCGCCCACACACACACACACACACACACACACACACACACACACACACACACACACACACACACACACACACACACAATCCCTCAATGCACTCTCACATCAATGAAAAAGCACCCCACCTCCCTGGCCAGTTTATCCTAGTCTCCCCGCTGACTCCCACTGGTCTGAAACCTACAGCACAAAGTGATGTTCAAAAGTATCAACACATATACACAATTTCCAATTGAAGACACTTGACAATGTGATGCTCAGCACATGTGCATATGATAATAACTGTGCCCTGCCCTCTGTACTCTGTTACTTGGGTAGCTTCTATCTGATGTACAGTGTCACTAGCCAATGCATAGAATAGCACAGCCTGGATGAAAGTTTGCATGTATCACCTTTTCTGTTGATTGCTTTATTCTGGCCCAGAGTCATTGCCAAAACACACTGCACCTGCCTTCATCTGCCATAGTCCTCCCATCCAGCTGGCTCCACTCCAGGTCCTCCTCGTTATTTACCTCCTCCACTGCTGAGTCTAGGACTTCCTTCTCCTAAATGTGTCTGCCCTGCTGTAACTCTCTGCATATAATTCTATTAGGCAACATAGCACATACCAAAAGTATCTTACTGCATATGGCAGGGTTATATTGCATAGCATTTTCCCAAATACATCCAGACAGCAGTAGCAGGCCTTCAGCAGGCATATCACGCTTGATGATGATTTGAGTTTGTGATAGGCCAAAGTTGTAGCCATTCTAAGCCATGGTCTGGGAAGTTTTTGTAGGTGTCACTAACTGTGACTCCAGGATATAGCCAGTATCACCAGGAAGATATCCCTGAGTGAAATCACCATGCTCAAACCACTGATATAATTCACATGTGTATCATATGTGTGAGTCATGAGCACTAACTGGGTGGCCTGCAAACACACTGCATATTATATCTTGTGAATTACAGACCACTTCACAGTTAATAAAGTGGAAACCCTTGCGGTTTATACACCTTTGTCTCTTCCCCAGGTGGGACCTTTGCTGCAGTATGGGGTGAAGTCTATGGCTCTCAGTACCTCAGAGAAATAGGCTATGTAATAAAAAGCCTGCATATTATTGGCTCTCTCCTCTGTGGTGCATGGAAATCACTTATATTCTGTTATGTGCTGTTGCATGCCATTGAGGAATGGTTATGGTATCTTTAAGGAAGATGCGTGGGATAAACCCACTATATCTACCATTGGTTGCTGAAAGGTTCCTATAACTAGTATTCTCAAAGCCATAAATGGCTTGCTATCCACAGGGATAGATCCATGCATCACATGGGCCTGCATATTAGGGCAATCCATCTCAACCACCTTCTGCATGGTGTCTTTAATCACATGGTAACTGTTAAGAATTCATAATCACGGAGGGCATGATAATTTAAGCATAACTGCATAACACAGCACCTCCAAGAGAAATGACACACAATACTGTGACTGCCAGCAGCAAGTACAGCCTGTTGTATATTCATGTTTGCTAGTGCAGTAGCTACCTCATACGGGTTTTCCTGATTCCCTTCCTAAAACTCTAGGATTTTACTGAAGTCATTAACTCTGAAGATAGTGCCTGTTGCTGTCATATAAATATATATATATATATATATATATATATATATATATATATATATATATATATATATATATATATATACATCTATAAATTGCTCCACTTTGTTGTTTACTTTTGATTGCATTCAAAAGTGCCCTCCTTTTAAAAATGTTGCTAACTATGATATCATGATATCACCACTTGTACACCATGCAGGCTGTGGAATTTATTGGCTTTCCTCTGCACACATTCAATGTGTCTCTGAATCACTTGCACTATATGAGTGGCTTCTTATCATGCAAAATCACTTAGCACAATGCAAAAAATGTTTTTGAGTCTCAGGGAGTCAGTGACCAAAAAAATGACAAAGTCAGAAAGTAAAAATATTAACTCCTTCAGGATTTTCAGTAAAATGGTCAGTCACAGTATTTTTAAGAAAATAAACCTGCTACTAGTATCACTTTTCTTGGACAAAATATTTGCATATATTTGAAATGAACCCCTTCCACTAAAGGGTACTTAAAGTGAAATTAAACAGTAAACAGACTGAAGCAACATATAATGTGCTTATGAAGTGAGGGGTTATGTTTGGCTAAAGGGAGTGATTAAAATGCAATGTCATTTTTCTTCCCTTCTTTCTTGTTCATCTGCAGTCATTGTGTAGTTCTCATAACTGAGGAATGTGTTGATTTTGTCTTTTTGAATATAAAAGAGCAGGGAATATTTTTGGTGTGTGTCAAATCTCCAAATTTGCTGTCTTATCTTGTGAGTACACCAAAAAAAAAAAAAAAAGATGAAAGACCAGGATCTGTTTTGAGATGTAATTGCTAATCAGCTGATTGACTTACCTATCATCAAGCCACACAAGGGTGGAGTCCAAGAAGTGGAAGCAGATGAATATGTAGTAACAGTTTCTGTTGTTGCAGGGCTGATGTGATTCAGCTTTTGTTCCTGAAGACACGTTACAATTGCAAGTAAAATAAATGGTTTGAGCTCTTCTTTGCTCCCTTTTTAATTTCCCCAAATCTTTTGTGTTTCTAATACCATGACAGGAATGGACTCCCTTCCTCAGTCAAAATATGATTAAAGTACATGAAATTAGCATTGTTTCAGTCTTTAATGTCAGCCAGAAGTGCTCTTTGCAGCACCCGCAATGTGGCCAGTAATGACTCCTTCTGCAGTTCATATGGAGTTACCTGTATCGGTAACGTATCTAAATACGATTGTAGATTGTTTTTATAAGACTCGTTGCTCCTACTACTATTGGAGCTGTTTGGGTATCTTTATTCCAGATTGCTCTCATTTTTGTTTGCAGATCGTGATATTTTATGACTTTGTGTCTCTCTCTGTATGCAGGACACTGTAGTCACTGGGTGTAGAGATTTCAATGATTAATGCTACTTTTGTCTTCATTTCATGGACCACTATATCTGGTTTTCTCACATCTGTCTTTTGAACTGTTGGTAATGGGTGATCCCATGTGATGTAGACTTCATCATTTTCTGTGATGCTTTGCGGCTCATGTTTCCAGTGTTTATCATCTACTTCAATATTAATCCCCAGTGCAACAGTCTTACCACATTATTATGCCTTTCCGTATACAGTCCTTCTGCCACTAGTATGCCATAACCAACAACAAGGTGTGCGACTGCTTCCAATTCTGTTTTACAAAACCTGCATTTGTCTGTTTCTCCTACATGTTCAATGGACTTTGTAAACCAGTGTGTACATAGTCCACTATCTTGGGCCGGGAATATTAACCTTACATCTCTTGGTTTGAATTTGCCTCTCCTTAACCATTCCTGCATTTGATCCTGATCAACATGAGGTTGTTCCAAGAGTTTTCTACACTTGCAACTATATTTATGTACTTTCCACATTTACTGCCTTCTCATCTCATCCTTCACCTTATATTCTTTCTTTTGTTTTTTGGCACATTCATTTGTTGCCTGATTTTTACCTACTTCTGGTTTGATTTCTATTCCCACTTGATGCTGATATGTTTCTGCTAGACTAAGAAGGGAAGTCGTTTTAGATTTATTCTCTTCATGTTTCAAAAGTTTCACTGTATCTGAGTCTTGTGAGGTCATCAGATATGTATGCAGTCCCATGATTGCAGATCTATACATGTAATCAATTTCAAGCAGGCCCATACCTCCTTCAGAATGGGGCTTATATAATCTTAGTATGCACTGATTTTTATAAATCATTTGGTGGGCATGAAGCGTCCTTCTTCTTTTCCTGTCTAATCTATCCAACACATTTTTGGGCCAGTCAATCACTCCAAAAATGTAAGTTTGGACAGGAAGAGCACATTGGTTTATAGCTTGAACTTTGTTTTCAGGATTAATTTAAGTCTTCTAAAATATCCCTTACTGAGTTTTAATGCCATTTGTTCATGTTTTACTGTTAATCCTTCATCAATTCCCAAATATTTATACACTCCCACTTAGTCAAGTGTTTTTAAATCACATTATTGTCCCAAACTGATGTTTTCTTGGTGCTGCAGCTTTCGTGCTTTAAATGTTGCTTTTGCACATTTATCAAGACCAAATGACATTCTTATATCATCTGAAACTGTTTTGACTACTTGCAGTAGTGCTTTCACTTCCTCATCTGATGAGCTATACAGTTTTAAATCATTGATAAAGAAGAGAAGATGAGAATTATTTACGCTTTGTTGCTTTCTGGGAGACAAATTATAGCCATGGCCTAATGTGTTAAGCAGACAGTTTAATGGGTTAAGGGCAAGACAAAAGAGCAGTGGTGACAAAGAGTCACCCTGGAATATCCCCCTTTGGATTTTTATCCCTGGAATAATAATTTGTCCTTTATCATGGCTTAACTGCCACTGTTTCATGGTTGCTTTGATGTACTTTATCAGTGAAGGGTGCATCTTATACATTTTTAAGCACTCATTTATCCATGAATGTGGGATACTGTCAAATGCTTTTTTGTAGTCTACACATGCCATACTTAGATTCTTCCCCTTTTTACAGTTCTTCATATGACTTTATTTAACAACAAATGACCCTTTGTTCCGTATGACTTCCTTTTATTACTCTTTTGCTCTATTGCCATAATTGAGTTTTCTTCTGAATGAGTATAAACTCTGTTGGCATCAATTCCAGTGTATAGTTTATACATCGACATCAGGCAAGTTATCGGTCTATAATTTTTAGGATGGCTTGCAGGTTCACTCTTAAGTAGGAGCATTGTTTTTCCTGTTGTTAGCCAATGTGGTGTCTGTTCAGGGTGTGCATATAAATAGTTCTTACTCATGGCTAAATCTTTGTGCAAAGATGATAATACTTTTAGCCAGAAGTTAGGTACTGCGTCTGGGCCTGAGGTTTTCCAATTAGAGGCTTTTCTTAACTTTGTTTCAATCTCTCTGGCTGTTAACTCATCCCATTTCATATTCTGTACCTTTAAACCTCTTATTCTTTCTTTTACTTCTTCTATTCATTTAGCATCTTTGTTATGCTCCACAGGATCTTCATAAATATTTATCCAAAATGTATCTATTCTTTTTTTAGTGGTCTTTTAATACCTTTAACCTTGTTTCCCAATTCTCTATAAAACTTTTTGGGTCATCAATAAATTGCTTATTTTGTACTTTTCCTTTATATTTATCTGTGTATCTTCTAAGTTTTTCTGCCTGTGCTGATATTTTTAGTTTATTATTTGCGATAGTGCATGATAAATCCTGATCCATTATAATATTGGGGTCTATATTAAATAACCGAAGAGACGTTTCAGCAAACACCTCTTCGGCGACACACAAATAGCAAATGCTGACATCAGCGATTTCTTTCCCTGGGAAAGAAATCGCTTGTCTAAAAACAAAAAAATATGATTAGAAACATAAAGTGGGGGGCTCTACCCCCCAATGTGGGGGGCTGTGCCCCCACACCCCCCCAACTAAATATACCAACCCTGAGATCGCACTACAGTGGGGAAAATGGCAACCTTATGAGGATGGTCAAGCGATTTTTTTTCCCAGGGAAAGAAATTGCTGTTCTGAACGATTGCGGTTTTATGCGTTCATACATTATGTGTCGCCGAAGAGGTGTTCGCTGAAACGCCTCTTTGGTTATATAATATAGACCCTAATATTGCACATTGCTTTTATCATGCCTATCTTTCTGAGTATTTTTGTTGATTTGTTCCATCTTCTATACTCTTCTAACAATGATACGTCTTGTCTTGTTTTATAGTTTTCTCTATTTAATAATTCCATGATGGCATTTGATTTCTCCCTGCCTTTTCCCTTACTACCCTGTATTCTTGTGGTAGGACTTTTATCTGTTATTAATTTGGCTGCACAGTAATGTATCCTTTTTACTTCTGTTACATCACATGAATCTTCATGGACAGTCCTAATTACTGTGTTCATTTTTGTCAAACTTCTAACTTTTTCAGTTTTATTGACCTTCCGCAGTCTATTTCTTTCATTGATCTTAATACATCTATCCATCTCTATTAAATCAAGCAACTCTTCCCTGCTATCATTTCTTCTAAACTTTGGGCACATTGCTTGTTTGCAATTTCCTGCAGGCATTCTATAATAAGTTCCAGAGCTTCTTCCTTTGCCATGTAATCTTCAGTTTCACCCTGTGTCATCTGTTGCTCTTTCGTACGGGAACACACTGACCTATCACTCCATGACACTGACTGTGTCAGAGTTGCCGGTTTCCTGTTCTTTCCCTTGCTGTATAGCTCCAACTGAACCTTTGTACTGGTTTCCTATGGGAGACTCCAAAGTATCTTTATATGTCAATTGATTAAATGCTTTCTGCTCCACTCTCCTTAATTTGTGTGTCCATTGCTCTATCCTGTTGTTATTATCTGAGTTAAATTGTCAACACTAAATCCTTCTCTTTGAAGGTAATCTATAACCTCAGTTTCTATTTCTTTAACTTCAAGATTACTAATCCTCTTTTCTGCTTTTCCTGTTTGTTTTCTTATTTTTTGCATTGTAAAATTTTTCATATCCGGATGTCTTTGCCTGTATTTTTTTTTAAATATCTTTTTTGCTGCTCTTTTTGCATTGATTAGTTTTGCTTTCTCCTTTGCATAAATATTACACCATTTTAAATCACCTTTTCTTTCCTATGTCCATATTTCTTCTTCAGAAGTCTCCTGCTCCTCTTGTTTCTCCTTACTTTGGGAACCTGTTGTTCCATCATGCTGTGATATGGCCTGTGCTGGACTTTCTATACTGAATCCTTCACTTTGCAAATATTCCATTTCCTCAGCTTCTACTTTTTAACTTCTACTTGACTAATCTTCTGTTCTACATTCCATCTTTGTGGTCTTATTTTTTTATTGTGAAATTTTCCATATCTGGATGCCTTTGCCTATATTTCTCTTTGAATATCTTTGGGGCTGCCTTGTTGTGTTGATTAGCTTGGCTTTCTCCTTTGCATAAATTTTTCACCATATCAGATCTCTCTTTCTTTCCCATGTCCATCTTTCTTTTTATACACTTGAAACATCTCCAAAATTTTGTTCTTTAAATTTTCACACTTCCTCAGTCACTTCTTTTTCCAAAAGGCATAAGGTTCCTTGATCTATATAGTGTTTTTCATGAATCTGTTGTACTAATGATCACACATTTTTATTTGAAGCCTCTGACAGTTTTTCTTGTGGAAGTATTTTTCTTTCTTCTAATTTCTTTCCTAATCTTTTTGTATATTTGGAAATTCTGGGCTTCTTGCATAATAGTAACAATACATAATTTATTTCTTTTCCTCAAAATTCCACTCTATTGTCTTTATGACTCTTTTTTGGCCTATCAGTTTTTGTGATTTTTGTGGACTGCTACTTCCTTCTAATGAGAAGAATTTGTTTTAATGTCTGTATTATATCTTCTTTGGCTTGACAGATGCAAAGAATTGAGGACTTCTCATTTTACTCCCTCTACAGTGTTGATTGCCCAATTGTGTATATTGTTGTGGCAAAAAGGATATTCAGATATGTTTTTGTAATTTCATTCAAAAATATGTTAATTTACTGTGTCTTTCTTACTTTATTGTATAATATTTTAGTAATGTTTTCTTGCATTGTTTCAATAAACATATGGATTACAACGGGGGGGGGCATTCTCCCCGTGAGCCTGGCCAAGCCCCACTGTAGGAATGTTTCCGTGTCTTGAGGATTCTACACTGTAATTTTTTCCAGTTCTGGTACCAGTGTGCCTACCAGGATTGGGCACATTTTTATCCTGAGACTTGTACACCCTTCTATCTTCTTTATTTTTAACCTTCTTCTGTCCATGATATATGCTATATAAAATGCAGTCTGTATATCAGTGTTGTCTTGGTGAGATTTTTGTGAAAAACAGGGTCCACTTCATGAATGTACTCACCAGATGTGAGGATTAATTCAATTCCAGCAATACTTTTGTCCTTTTGCTGATTTTATCCTCTCTCCATTCTGGAGAGTGATGTCATATGATGACAATTGGGGTTGGGAGAAAACATTGCATATAACTCTGTACTAAGAGAGATACAAAAGAAAAGTCAGTGATCTCTTGTTTGTGTGGGCCCATTTGTGAGGACTAATTATTAATTGATATAAATTAAGATAGTTAGGGTTAGTATTTCTGTAGTCAGAGTTAAACAGGAAATGTAAGTATTTGGAGCTTACTGTTTCTCCTAAACACATCATGTTTATTATTATAATCTTTTATTTTTATTTCTATGGCTATGCCAACCTACATATATTTGTCTGTTTTCTTTATTTTTTAAGTAGAAGTTCCTTTATCAACATTTAAGTTCTTGTGACTGTTAGCCATTGTTTATTACATATACGTTTATGACAACTGGCCAATCACATTTTCAACAGAGATCGGTTTAAAGAGATATAAAATACTTAAAATTGTGTCAGTTCTGCAGCAGAAATGTTCAGCTTGTCTTCTAACAGGAGATCCAGAGTACACCAGCTTCTAAAACTTTCATTGATGACATAATAACAGACTTGTCTTACAGTGCATTTCCAAACTTCCTGACAAGCGCAAAACAGAACATGCTAAAACCTTACAATAAATGCTTGTGATACTGAAAAACTAAGATCTTCCATTAAGGAGAGACAAGATTGTGATTGGCGAAGTTACATTTGTGTTTCATGTATTTAACTTTTCTCAGACAAGTATGCCACCCAATCATAACAAAGTTAAAATACTTTGTAACTTAGTTGATCACCCCATGTCACAGATATCAGGAATTGGCTTTGTGTATCATCACTGAGTTGGTGGCGTTCAAAAGACATGCGTAAATGGGCGTGCTTTCACTGAAGGTTGAATGTCGAGCTGGCACCTTGGCATTCATCAAAATCTACTGCCAATCATTAGCGGACCTGAGTTCCGCTGTGGCGACCCCTAACCGAGAAAAGCCGAAAGGCAACAACATCATCACTGAGTTAGTGGACATGTCCCCAGTGTGTGTGTGTGTGTGTGTGTGTGTGTGTGTGTGTGTGTGTGTACATGTGTGTATGTGCATGCAAGTATGCATGTGAATACACATACATCTGTCTATCTGCCTATGTATTTGTGTGTGTACGTGAGTGTGTGTTTGTGTGTGTGTGTGTGTGTGTGTGTGTGTGTGTGTGTGTGTGTGTGTGTGTGTGTGTGTGTGTCTGTGTGTGTGTCTGTGTCTGTGTTTGTGCATGTGCATTATATTTAGTTGTTGGACCGAGCTAAACACTCTCCAAAAATATCAGTGTTTTGTTGATTGAGCTGTGGCTTTATCAGAATCTGTGCCTCAGAAATTTGTCACATTCAGTTAATTTTTGCATTCCAACAAAATATCCACTCACCTACTTAACAAAAGCTATGTAAATAAATTATGCTCAGTCTTAACAAAGCATACTTGAGGGTATGCACTTCAAGAAATATAGTGCGGTATATCCAGTTTGGCAAATGTTGTGGTCTGGTGCTGCAGCGTTTTGTAACAACAGTATCACTCTATGGTTGTCTGGTGCTGCAACGTTTTGTAACAACAGTATCACTCTATGGTTGTCTGGTGCTGCAACGTTTTGTAACAACAGTATCACTCTATGGTTGTCTGGTGCTGCAGCATTTTGTAACAACAGTATCACTCTATGGTTGTCTGGTGCTGCAGCATTTTGTAACAACAGTATCACTCTATGGTTGTCTGGTGCTGCAGCATTTTGTAACAACAGTATCACTCTATGGTTGTCTGGTGCTGCAGCATTTTGTAACAACAGTATCACTCTATGGTTGTCTGGTGCTGCAGCATTTTGTAACAACAGTATCACTCTATGGTTGTCTGGTGCTGCAGCATTTTGTAACAACAGTATCACTCTATGGTTGTCTGGTGCTGCAACGTTTTGTAACAACAGTATCACTCTATGGTTGTCTGGTGCTGCAACGTTTTGTAACAACAGTATCACTCTATGGTTGTCTGATGCTGCAGCATTTTGTAACAACAGTATCACTCTATGGTTGTCTGGTGCTGCAGCATTTTGTAACAACAGTATCACTCTATGGTTGTCTGGTGCTGCAACATTTTGTAACAGCAGTATCACTCTATGGTGGTCTGGTGCTGCAGCATTTTGTAACAACAGTATCACTCTATGGTTGTCTGGTGCTGCAACGTTTTGTAACAACAGTATCACTCTATGGTTGTCTGGTGCTGCAGCATTTTGTAACAACAGTATCACTCTATGGTTGTCTGGTGCTGCAACGTTTTGTAACAACAGTATCACTCTATGGTTGTCTGGTGCTGCAGCATTTTGTAACAACAGTATCACTCTATGGTTGTCTGGTGCTGCAGCATTTTGTAACAACAGTATCACTCTATGGTTTTCTGGTGCTCCAGCATTTTGTAACAACAGTATCACTCTATGGTTGTATGGTGCTGCAGCATTTTGTAACAACAGTATCACTCTATGGTTTTCTGGTGCTCCAGCATTTTGTAACAACAGTATCACTCTATGGTTGTATGGTGCTGCAGCATTTTGTAACAACAGTATCACTCTATGGTTGTCTGGTGCTGCAGCATTTTGTAACAACAGTATCACTCTATGGTTGTCTGGTGCTGCAGCATTTTGTAACAACAGTATCACTCTATGGTTGTCTGGTGCTGCAGCGTTTTGTAACAACAGTATCACTCTATGGTTGTCTAATGCTGCAGCGTTTTGTAACAACAGTATCACTCTATGGTTGTCTGGTGCTGCAGCGTTTTGTAACAACAGTATCACTCTATGGTTGTCTGGTGCTGCAACGTTTTGTAACAACAGTATCACTCTATGGTTGTCTGGTGCTGCAGCGTTTTGTAACAACAGTATCACTCTATGGTTGTCTGGTGCTGCAACGTTTTGTAACAACAGTATCACTCTATGGTTGCCTGGTGCTGCAGCATTTTGTAACAACAGTATCACTCTACGGTTGCATAAAAATGCATATCTGAAAATTAGAAAGCGGAGCAAGTTTAACTTCTTAGACATGAAGAAACAAAACTTGCTTTCAATATTGTAAATAGTTTGGCAGATTGTGCAGTGGACTAATGCTCTGAACTATAATTGAGCTACCTCCTGGGTACAGTGTTTGATTCCTTCTACCTTCATTTACCTACTGTGTGACACTGACCAAGTCACTTAACCACACAATGCTGCTGCGCTGTCCCTGAAAATGAGCAATGCACTGGTGGGTTTATCCAGCTGACAAACAGGTAAAACAAAAATGTTTACAGTATGTCAGGGGAGAATGGCATACCGTTTTTAAGTGCCATCTGGTATCTCTTGTTTTTTTTGTTTTTTTTCGTGGTTTATAGTAGTTATTTTATGCACACAATAATGTGTCGCAGATGAATTTTCCAGGAAGTTGAGTGGCAGGTTGTAGGCATATTGCTATTTTAGTCATCATTTTAAATGAAGGCAAAAGTCTCATCTGTAAAGGTCAGAATCTAAGCTGCTGCTACATTTGCCACCCACATCCCTCGATTTTGACATTTCCTGCACTATGCTCAAAGTAGACCAGGTCCAGAACACATTAAAATGTTCCAGTGAACAAAAAATATGCAGCAACAAAGGTTAATGCAGTACAGTGTCATTAACTAAATTATTTCCATCATGACTGCTAAGTCTGCACTTAATGCTTTTTTATCTGTGTTTTAACTGTTCTGAGCATCTGGCAAGGACCTTGTAACCTGAGAGATGTAAATCCAGCAAGGACAGTTGTATTAGATAGCATTTCTTTAGGAGAAAAAGCAGTTAGTGGATCAGAAGAACATTTAACTATATTCATATCTGCTTCATCACTGAAAAATCGATGACAGCTTGAGCAGAAAACAGGGAGAAGACATTTTGAGTCCACAGGAATATACAAGTATTTGATGATGAGACTTACCTGTGCATTTTATGGTGTAAATACATGCATGGACTCAGGAGATAAAAGTGTGCTATTCAGTACAAATCAGTAGCTGATACTGCAGTTTGTAATATGTGCCATAACTAAATCTAAGTCAAGCAATACATATATTTGTTACCAACTCTGCCTCATTTATCGTGCATTAGTAAAAGGCTGACAGTTTGTTGCATATTTCACACATCACTAGCTGAAATTACAGCTGTGCAGCAATTGTATTACTCAATAGCTGACACTGCATGTTGTAATACATGCATGAGTCAGTAACTGAGAACATGATTCAATATACCACCAATAACCCACGGCTGGATGTGGGTAATGCTGGATTTACCTGAGGTTGGTGTGATTTGGTCATGAGGGCAAAGCCTGAGTGACCAACTAAAGCCAACAGTGGGTAAATCCAGCATTAACCACACCCATCATTAGGTTATTGCTGTTATATAATGACATTATTGAAGAACAAAATGTACTTACTTTTCTTAAATAATGTCCTTGTATAATGGCAGCGTGCTGCTCTTCTGCTTTTTTCCTGGTATCCTGGGGCTTTCTTGATGTACTGCACATGCTTGTTGGACTTAAGTTCCCACACTTATGCAATACATCAGTGCTGTATGAAGGAAGCAATGAAGAAAGGAAGTCCTCCTTTGCTTTTTTTTTGTTTTTAATTAAAAAAATGAAATCGGCAGACTTTCAACGTATGGGAGAGACAGGACAGAGAAAATATAAGGATGATCTGGTACATTTCTCTAGTTTTGCATAATGTACCTGATTATCCTTGTATTTTTCTCTATCCTGTCTGTCTCTTTCTTTTGAAAGTTTATTTATTTATTTATTTATTTAAATAAAAAAGTACATTTTTGTAGCACAGATTAATAAAAGAACGTCCAAGCGACCAGGCTTTTTTCCATTGACATATACTCGATTTACAACAGGCACTCTGGTTGGGTTGACCAATCAACGTGCTCATTTTTGAATGTTAATGACCAGCCATTGTAAAGTATGCAAGAGTGAGTAGCTGAAAATGGGTACTAGACTTATATATCAAGCACTAGTGATCACTAATGTGGCATTCTGGGGTATTCATTTTAAAGACAATGACCATAGTATCTTGAGGATTTCTCCTTTCCCTGAGATATAGTGATCTAACAGTTGATATATATATATATATATATATATATATATATATATATATATATATATATATATATATACACATATATATATATATATATATATATATATATATATATATATATATATATATATATAATCAGTGTCAGATGAGTGGCATTGCAAAAGACTTGCCCAAACTTGTTTTAGATAGGCTATACTTCTATTTCAACCATAACAGTAACTGTATTTCGTGATTGCACTTAAGTGTTAATCACAACAGAGTCACACAATAGTTATGGAGCTGGTGAGACCGTATCATCTAACATATCCATAAATCACTAATTTCTGGTGTATTACACATATATGCATTAGTCAGAAACTGACTATCTGTGATGTAAAATGTGACTGAATCAGCAGCACTTGTATGACTCAATATTTAATACTCCATTGCCTCACTGCAAGAGGTTCTTTGGTTCGATTCTTGGCTGGAGTGCCATCTGTGCAGAGTCTGCGTACCCTCCCTGTGGTTGAGTGAGCTTTAAAGACATGCAAGTAGGTGTGTATATGTGCATGTGTGCCTTCTGTGAAGTTTGGGTGCCAGGGTGACAACTCTACACTATAAAAACTTCACTGCCAATTAATCTGTGGACCGGTGATCTGCTGTGACGATCCCTAACTGGGAAAAGCTGAAAGACATTGCTTTTTGTGCAATACAGCCATGAGACAGTAATTGAGACTGCAGTCAGAAATTCATGCATTAATCATTAACTGACACCATGTCATACAATGCTGTACTGGGTCAGTAGTTAACACTGCCATGAAAGTATGCAACACATACATGAGTCAGCCACTGCACTGCATTTTACAATACTTGTTTAAGCCAGCACCTAACAATGATTTACAATAATTGATACCTGATCTGGTAGCTGACATTTCATTATGCAGTTTGTGCATGAATCAGTATTTGACGTTACATAAATGAGTTAATTGCAAATTATGTGTTAATGGCTGATCTTATCTAGTACATGGGTGCAAGAATTAGCAGCTGATAATGTCATGCCTTATTTGCATAAGTCAGCAACTGACACTTCGTACATGCATGAGTTGTAGGTACCCTCATGAAGTACTTGCATGAGTTAGTAGGTTACCTCATGAAATAATTGCATGAGTTAATAACCTTTACAACATCATGGAGTGCCTGTGTGAGCCAGTAGCTAACATTCTGCATACGTTGGTAACTGACACTAAATTGTACAGTATTTGCATTTTCTCTGAACACTGGCATATGGCACATAGTTACATTTGTGGCTGACACTGCACCCTGACAGACATGTATAAATCAGTAACTGATCCTGTAATGATGTACAAGCAGGAGTCTATAGGTGACACAGGCAGTATTTATAAGAGTTAGTAGCTATCAAAGTCATGTGATAATACATGCAGCTTAATAGCAGCTGAGTGTTACTTTGATGCAGTGGTTAACCTTGCTGCCTTGCATTACTTCAATGTTGTCTTTGATTCTCAGCTGAGGAGCCTTCTTTTGTGGAATTTCCATGTTCCTTCCACCTTCTTGGGACTTTTACTACAATCTCTAATCCTCCCACATTCCAAGGATAAGCTGGCTGGTTGATTAGTGATATTAAATTGCCTCTAGGTATATGTGTATGACTGCAGATATCAGAGGCTATGTTCCCGGTGATGTAGTGGTTTTCCATATGGTACTGGCTCCTACATTGTACAAACTGGTTGCTGCAGTAAACTACAGCATCCCTCCCTAAAGTGCATGAAAGTGGATATAGGAAATAGATGGATGGATGGATGGATGGACGGATAGATGGTGGATGGATGGATGAATGTCTTATGCTTCCATAATGTACATTCATGAGTTAGCACCTGGCATTGTCTCATGTGCATGTACGGGCCAGTACTTGACACTGTATACATACATGAATTAGTAAGAGCCTTATGCAATTGCTTAGTAGCTGACACTGTCATGTACGCACCATGTAACACCCAGATATAATTCATTAAATGGCAAGCACCAGTCATTAAAAGAAAGTGCCATACAATAATACATACATGCATTAGCTGTCATGGTCATACAGTAGAACCTGAAGCCAGCATTACATCACACACTATAGTACATTTTTGAGCCAGTAACTGCCACAGTATCAGATAATAAAAACAAAATTCAGTAGCTACTACTGCATCATGTGATAAAACCAAAATAAGTAAACATTATGCAGATAACATTATGCACATAGTTTGAAGCATCTCCCTGTAATAAAACTAGTATATGCCTTTAAGGATTTGAAACATGGTTTGGTTACTATGGCAACTGAATATTTTAATTGTTGATCGTGTGATTTTTAACTAATTATTTATTAAAATTGTTTGTTTGATGTTTTTATTTTTGAGGAAGCAGTAGTTACATTAATGTGAAAGCGCTTACGTTTTATTAAAGGATTTTTTTTTATTATTGAGTTCTCTGTTGCTTTGGTTCGCTTTATGTGCTTTTGGAATCTCACTTTTAGCCAGTCTGAAAAGATTCTGGAGAGAAATTAACTTGTCAAGTGGTCAAAAAAATGCAACACAACTCTGCTGTCCTGAACCCCTCTAACAACACCACATAGAAATGAAGAGAGCCTACAACTGATACTTGGCGACCTCACTTTTGACAGTACCCCCACTTGATAAGTTATTACCTGCAGTAATTCTGAAATTTCTGTCGGAAAGGTAACAAGAAAATCAGTTCACTTCAGGTATACTAGAACAGCTGCTGAATAAAGCCTCATGTAAGGTATTGTAGTTAACTAATTAGAAGGGTCTTAAGTTACCCACCCCATGGCTGCATAAATGTGTTTTGTAGCCGAGTAGATAAATATAATTGTGTTGAAACCTAGTCTGAGGCCATGTTGGTTGTTGCTAAGCAGATCATTTTGTATGAGGAGTTCAACCACTTGATCACAGATACTTTTTTTCAAGTATTTTTACTAAAGTTGGCAGTGCAGTGATAGTCCAACAGTGTAAGAAAGTTTTAGGGATTGGAACTTTAGGTGGTGCTGTACTAAAAGCATACTTACAGTTATGGGATAACACACTTATTTTTGACAACAGTGTATTTTTGACAACAGTGTGGATATGACAGCCAGATGCATAAATATTGATGAGTTACAAACATCTGCAATTCATGGTGAAGTCTTTGGAGAGCCAAGTTTTGTTGTGATCCCGATGTATTTAAGAGCTTCTTGCACTGGTCTAGTGGTGAAAGCTATGAAAGAGAAAGTAGGAGTTACACCTGGGACATTTAATAGTTCCTAGAGAGCCAACTATTCTAAGGAGCCGGGCTAGAAGTAGGAGGAGTGGGGATGGTGGCACCTCATACTGGATGTGGGAAGGGTTTCATTACGAGACAAAAAACAGTTGTCCTTAAAATGACAATTATGGGACATATAAGAGACATACATCATCTAAATATGCTGACGGCTACTTTAAATAATTCAAGAATTTTAAATAAGTAATAATGCTATTCAGAATCATAAAAAGATCAGCTGGCACCCTGAGCAGTCCCAAGAGTGGTATCCCCCTTAACCCAAATTTGAAGACCTCAAAAAAGCTCCAAAGTTAAGGAGCAAAAAAAAAAAAAAAATTAAACAATTATATCATCCCTGGCTGCTTAAATGACTGCTGGTACTGTACTCTCATATAATCAAAAACTCAGTTGCCCTAGGCAGCTGCCCCTTCACCCTGACATAGCTAAAGTACTCCTGTTACTTTATTAAAGTCTAGAGTTATGTAACATCTCCCAACTTCAATTAGATCAGTGTTCTCAAAGTCATATGGTTCAAGGGGCAGATGAGGATTAGTTCAGAATTACTGGTGATATTGGTTCACCACTGCAGGACCCAAGTGCTAAAAAAAAAAGCATCCAGAAAAAAGACAAGGCTGTGTATGAATTTCATTTGCTCACATCCCAGCATGGAGAAGGACACACATGATATGGGCAGTGTTATAGAAGCTTAAGGCTATAGGTGGCAAACAAAAGTGACATCCTTCAGTCCTGGGTTTGATTTCCTTGGTCTCCATATGACTTTTAGCAAGTCAGTTAAGCAGACAGTGCTTCCAGGTTATCCCTAAAGAAGCATTGGTACCAAGGGGGCCTATCAGGTAGCAAATACATAATAAACTTGATATACTGGATACATGAAGTTCTCTTCTCTAATAATGCATGGGAAGATAAAGAGTAAATAGATAAAAAAAAAATTAAAATCTCCTCATAGTAAAGACAAATGTGCCATTTAGTCATGTAAAGTGAGAAACTAGAATAATTCTTTAATGCTTTTATAAGTTATGAGCACATATACTAAGCTACAAATCTCCATTTTAGTTTATATTTTGATTGTTATTGTCTGAGTATATCCATTGCCAGTTTTATGATCTTACACACTGAGACATATTTAAAGGTAGAATAGTAATCCCAGAGATCTAGCAGGAGGATGTGCAACAGACAAATCTGGAAATGGGCAGTGCACAGATTGTCGCATAAAATGCTGTTTGTTTGTTTAAGACTATTAATGTGAGGATCTGTCCATTTGTGCTGTCTTCTCTGTCTATTACAGATGTGTTTTCATTATAGAAGGCAGCATTCATTCTGTGGGAAGAAAATACATGTCAAATTCTGAACCATTTGACAAGAAATTAAATGGTAGGTCAGAAATCAGTATTATATACATCAACAGACGAATGACAGATTCATGTAATTGCTTTCTTTTGCAGTGAATGCAAAATTGGAATTATCTGGCATATGTACTCATACACTCTCTTTCTCTCACGCTAGCTATTTTAGTTTTAACTTAAAATTCTTTGCTTTGGTATGTTCTAACAGTGTCTCAATTGACAGCTTGACTTGTGTATCTTTTTGCACACATTTTTTAATTATTTTAAACATTTTGCCTAAACTCTGAGATTCAGGTGCTTTTCATTTTATACCAGTTTTTTCTTAAACATTTTATGCAGAGATCTCATTAGATTTTCCTTTACTTTTTTATTTAATTGGTGTGTACGATGC
The DNA here is from genome assembly GCF_019279795.1 of Protopterus annectens. NCBI lineage: Eukaryota > Metazoa > Chordata > Ceratodontiformes > Protopteridae > Protopterus > Protopterus annectens. Next base: position 1,176,953,145 of record NC_056746.1, read on the forward strand.
CTTATTAAATACAAATTAGTGAGTTATTATCTACTGTATGCCTTCTTTTTACTATTACTCATGGTTTCAGTCTTTCAGCTTTTTGGCCGCACATTAGTGTTGCTGTAATATGAGTTTATTAACCACCTATAACTTGTCAAAAGTCCTAGTGGCTTAGTAAGAGGTTAAAGAGGCAGTGTGGAAGCTCAGTATTACTTCTCAATTCTTTGCTTAATGAATTCTGGATAAAGCTAAAAGTAATAGGGAAACAAAGGTCCAAAATCAGGGACAGATTTTAAATATTACTCTAATTCTCTTGAAAAGTTAATAGGACAATGGGTTATGCATCAACAGGCAATTTTTAAACTACTGACATTATTCACTGAAATCCTCAGATATGTATCAGAAAATCAAAATTTTATAAGGGATAAGGCAAAAATATGAGGCAAAATCACAGATAGTTAAAGGGATGTATTCCAATAATACGATCTCTGCGTCATAGCTCCAGGACATAGGGTTCAATCCAGACAGAATGTCATTGTTTGTGAAGAGCTTGCATATGTTCTTTCCATGGGTGGTTTGCTCCAGGTACTCTGATTTCTTCCACTTTCCAAAAACATGCTGATTGAATGGCTACTTCCCTAAAATGTCCATATATATTTCACATGTGCTTGATCTTGTGGCATAGGTTGTGGATGAAAAAGTCTAAGTAAGACCCGTTCATCTACCCATTAACAAATAAATTTAAAACTGAAAAAAAAAGTTTGCTTCTTTAAAGATTTTAGTGCAGAAATTGTCATATTGTGATCATTATTGTGAGGGTCTGATAGATGCTACAGTATTACTAGTTGTCACTATTCTGGTAACCTAATGTTAACTGATAATTTCCTGAATTGGTTACAATACTTCAAGGTTATTAAATGTATTTTCTTGATGAGTAAAAGCACTGCAGAGCTCATTGTACTTTAATTCAGTTAATATACTTGTGAAGCCTTGTACATCAAAATTACAGAATAAATCAAGGTCTTAATCACTTTATAGCACTCAGTGTCTAGAACTTATGGTAATTATGCATGAGACTCTTGTCAGCTGCTGAAGCTGTGGGAGAGGAATGAATTGATTGATTTGTCACTGTTGCAAAACAGCTGAAAATGATCAGTAGCAAACGACATTATACCAGGAACTTCATTCTTGTGCAATACTTAAAATTCCAAGCTACAAGTTATCTTATCACTGATTGTGAATTATGAAAGAAAAATATGTGAGCTTCTATTCTGATATTTCTTTGCTATGTTGCTAATGTAATCGTGAGCTGAGGGACTAGCATTTTAAATCACTGCTTAAAACAGAATACATTGTTTTGGTGTAGCTTTGTAAGCATGAATAAAGAAAATGGAACCCCGTTCCAATATTACCAGGAAAGCATTACTGAACATTATATTAATGTTTTAATTTACTCAGTCCCAAGATGCAGTATGATACTTGGCTATACATTGTGTCATATAATGCTTCAGGGAGTTAAGCAGAATATTAATTTATTAACATAATCCTGAGCACAATTTGTCACATCTTATATAGTATCCTCACTTCTTGTTAACTTCCCTGCAGACATTCAGTCCTTCCTGTGCTATCATGTTTACACATACCAAAAATAGCTCCTGTAGATTGTTTACCTGTGATTGTAGATTTAATCCTTCATCTGATTGTCTCTTAAGTACATTGGAAGGGGAGGCATTCAGTTTGTGCTAAGTGCTGGAATAAGCCTTCATTGAACTGGAATGATAGCCAGAGGCTATCAGTTTGCAGTAACACACAGCACACATAATGTGTGATTCCTTCATAATATTCTAGATGTCAGTCATGCCACCTGTCTTCTCCACTCCCTATTTTTACATGTTGCTTCATCTTGCAGGCAATCATATCATCAAACCCCTGCCACTCACAATGTTAGGTTCCTGGGTGATGACAACTGAGAGCTTAGCTAGTGTAAATTCAGTTAAAAAATACTACCTGTCACAATCAAGGAGAGCCATAGACTCTATGAATAATTGTCACATCATCAAAACTCATTTTAAAGGAACTTAATCTGTTATTTTGTTTGATGTGAAAGACAAGGCTTTTCCATAAGCAGCTGATACATTGGTTAGTTATCTATCATTCCAGCAGATCCTATTTATGTGCTGATGAAAGTTAAAGTCTTTGGTGCAAGAATTTGTGATGTCCCTAGTCTTGAATAGGTGAAGGAGATTATGTAGGACAGTGTCGCTTGTCCAGTCAGGATAAAATAGGCAAGCCTTCATGGGTTCTGTTCAAGCAGCTTTATTATGTACAAACACATCAGGATTGAGGTTTAATAACTTTAACTTAGATAAACTTCTAAACAAACTAGCTATTACACTCATACATGCTCACTCTCTGGCTGCACTCTCAAAATGGCACTGAGGCTAGCATGTGCTTACTATTTATAGGCATGTTCAGTCCTTGGAAATGCTTCTTAAAGGTAGAACACAGCTGTCTATTCTACATCCTTCCTGTTTGCAAAACGTCATGCAATATTGATGACATTAAATGACATGCAGTTGATAAATTGATAAAAATGATTATTTGTCATGCAATTATACAGAACTGGATACATATATACAACTACGTCCAGGTTGCTGTGTATTTCACACTAGGTCTGGAAATGCAACTAAATCATGTGACATAAAAATTAGAGTTAGGCTTAGCAACTGGGATTGTCTCTGCTGAGTGTTCAACCTTACGTACATCAGGAACATCGTCAGAAACGGAAGTAGGAGTTAAGACACGTTCTACAACAGGAACATTGTCTGGATTGCTCTGAGATCTAGAGTCTGTATCACAGGAACAATGCTGTGATAACGATTCTGATACAGGAAGTAGATGTCTGAAATTTCTCCTGTACTCCACACTCTCTGATTTCACAAAATAGGATCTCGGCTCTGCACATATACTTGTTACTTGACCGATCCGGTCGATACCTTTCACTGTTTGCATCCTCACTGTCTCTCCTTTCAATGGATGAAGAAATCTGCTCAATTTATCATAACTGGACTTCTGGAAAGAACACTTTGGAATAGTTGAGCTCTAAATGTTCTGTTGTTCTTAGCTTTAGACCTCAACAAACTGGAACTGACAGGCAATGTTGTTCTGGTGTGCCTAGATAGACGTCTCTGAGCAGGCGAGGCCAAGTATATCTTCAGGGGGTATGTTTCTGAGATTGAGTAAATTCAAAAAGACATCGGTATTATCATACTTTGACTTCTCCAGTAATTGTTTTGCACTTTGTACTGCATGTTCAGCAAGTACATTTGATGGTGGATAATATGGACTACTAGTAACATGTACCAAGTCCCATTCTTTTGCAAATTTCTGAAAAACTGACTGAGATAACTTTGTGGGGACTACCATGGACTGAGAAATGACATTTCAACTTGATGATAACAGCAGGGGACGTTAGATTAGGTAGTAAATCGATCCCAAATCAGTTAGAATAACAGTCTGCCAATACTAAGTAATGCTAATTGTTCCACTCGAATATATCAGTGGCTACTGTTGACCAAGGTAGTTCAGGAACTTGACTTAGCTGAAGTGGTTCTTTTTGCAAATGCGGTTTAGTTCTACTGCATACTGAACAAGAAGAAGTACTTTATTAATGTCTTATACTAGAGAAGGCCAAAATACTAGTCCTCTCACCCTTCTTTTGATAGATTCAGAACCTGGGCGACCACGATGCACAATCTGGATATATTCATGTTGTAAGGAAGCAGGAACAACAATTTTAGGACCTTGGAAAAAATTAACATCTTCTATTAACATCTCATCTCTGTAAGGAAAATAAGTTTGCACTTCAGGTGGTACACTAGATTGCTTTGATGGCCATCCAACATTAATGTAATTGTTGAGCTTTTGCAAAACTGGATCAGTCTCTGTATGATCACTCAGCTCATGAAGTCTAGTGGTAGAAAAATTACACACTTCCATAAAGTCAAAGTCAACATTTTCTGCATTAAGCTATTTCATGGTATATTTGGGCGATCTGGATAAGGAATCAGACAAAGATGTTTTCCTTTTGTATAGACAATTTTGAAGTTGAACTTCTGCGATTTGTACCTCATTCTTTGTAATCTCGCTGGAGCTGAATGCATAGGCTTTTTAAAATAGAGGTTGGTAACCAGTTTCAATCTGAATAGCTCAACCATAGATATAATCATGAAACTTGGAACATGCAAATACTATTGTCAAATGTTCTTTCTCAATTTGTGCATATTGCATTTCAGTTTGGGGAATAGTTCTAGATGCACAGACTACGGGTCTGATTTCTTGAAGAATAACTGCTCCAAGACCAAATTTTGACACATTGCAGGACAGAGTTATGGTTTACTGACATCACAGTAAGTTAATGTAAGTGGGGTAGCAATTTTCCATTTAAGGTCTTCAAATGCTCTCTGGTCCTGTTTCAACCAAGACCATCTAACATCTTTGCATGTCAGCTATCTCAGTGGTGCTCTGGACTCACTGAAGTCTGGTATAAACTTACATAAATAGTTGACCATACCAAGAAAACATTGTACAGCTTTAATATTATCTGGTGCTGCCATCTCAAGAATGGCTGCTTGCTTGGATGGGTCTGGTCACAAGCCAGTGCTAGTAAATAAATGACCTACATATGTAACTTCTTGTAGTCTGAATTTGCACTTCAGAGGATTGAACTTTAAGTTCACTTCACATGCTGTGTCTAGAACTCTCTTAAGGTTTCTGTCATGCTCTGCTTCACCATTGTCTCCAACCAATAGATCATGTACTATTATGGCACAAGGATAACCTGAAAAAAAATGCTCCATTGCAAGCTGAAAGACTTCACTTGCAGAATTTATTCCAAATGGCATTCTGAGGATTTGTTTGTTGTATTACTTTATTGCCTTTTTCTATTTTGAATACTGTGATTTGATTTATTTACCTGTGTTTTACTTGTGAGTCAGGCAGAAATTAGTACAGGTCAATAGAACAGGTCAGTTAAGGGTTAATCATCTGTGAACTGAGGGGGTGGAGCTAGGAACTAAACCTTCTATTTAAGGGGTAAAATAAAACATTTTAGAGCTTTACTAGAAAGGTTCACCCAGACTCTGTTACACTTTGCTATGAGGGAAAGGTTAGTTTGCTTTTTATTTGTTGTATTACTTTATTGGCTTTTTCTATTTTGAATACTGTGATTTGATTTATTTACCCATGTTTTACTTGTATTCTGCTTTTAACTGCATATTAAAACTTGAAAAGAGACCACAGCTCTGTCTCTTGTGAGTCAGGCAGACATTTTTCCCCACCTTCCCACCCGGTTACTGTAGTGTTCTTAAACACCACTGTCTTTCTAGTTGTCTTCCCCTTATGTTAATTTGACCATATATCTCATTTCCTCTCTGTTTTACTGGCTTGTGTGAGTAAGCACAAAATTATCATTTTGTGAAATCACTCCCCTTCAACTATTTAAATTTATTGGCAATCCTACTGTATTTCATAGTACCAGAATACAAAAGTGACCACCCCCTTTCAATCTATCTTGCTGTTTTAAAAATAGTGACTCTCCACTAAAACTTAACTTTTTAGACAGGTAAAACTTAAGTTACCTACTTTCACATCTATCTCCTCTAGTGCACACTGCAGTATTTAGGATAAACCATTGTTTTCATCTTACCTTTAAACATCCCTGTGACTAGCACTTGCTTTAAAACCTGCTGGAAAGCACTAGGAAGTCTTAAACCGATAGAAGCACTCAACTCTGCTTGTTAATAAGGAGAAATTAATCGTATGCACTAAACAGCCTGTAATTGCAAAGTACCTTGCTAAGGTAAGGAAAAACAGCTCTTGTACTTTACAAAAAAAAAAGCAACAAAGCAGGCATGTCCAAGGGTCAGCTTCCAGTGATTTCTCCTGTCAAGCTGTTGAATCTGGGCATACTGGGGCAATGCAGACATTGACTAATGTACACAGACAGCCCTCTCCTCCTACCACCCAACACTACAAACTGCGAGAGATGCACTTACATAGCCAAACTGGAAGCAAAGCTCTCTCCATCCAAGATTGTGCTAGACAGTCAAGAGGAGAAGGTTATCACCTGCACTACACCTCAAGCAACACATAGCCCTTCTAAACCCACACCACCAAAACCCACACATAGCAACACTAAACCCACATATGTGGAGGCCCTTAACAGTAACCTGCCCAAGCAACAAGGACCTCCGAAGCTGAAACGCAAACAAACACCAATCACAACCAAAGTGTCACATAGCTCACAACACCAGTGTGCCACCCAACAGCAGCCCCTAAGGCAAGACAACATGCTCAACACTTTAGTCATAGGTGACTCTATAGTCAGGCACACTGATGTCCCACTCACCAGGCTGAACAAGGAGAAAATTACAGTCCCTGCCTGTCAGGTGCCAGGATCCGCCACATAACACATGCACTCAAGTCACTCCACAACAAGTACAAATATGACTCTGTCATTGTCCATGTTGGAGTGAATGACTTGAGACATACCTCCCTGGACTACATGGAAAGAGACATGGAAGGTATTACCCTATCCCTGAGTAGCATCCTGCCTTCACCCAGAATGATACCACAGTTGTTGTTGTGTCTTTCATCCTTTCCCAGTTAGGGGTCGCCACAGCAGAACTCTGGTCCGCTAATGATTGGCAGTAGATTTTTACGTGCTGAGTTGCCAGCTCTGGCACAACCTTCAACGAAGGTATGCCCATTCACGCATGTTTCCACACAGAAGATGCTCTAGCTTAGAATCGAACAGGACAACATCTTACTGTGAGGCGACAATAAGGACAAAATGATTGACTTCAACAATTGGCTAAGCTTCTGGTGTCATTCAAAGGGGATCCAGTATCTGTCTGCCTGGGATGACATGATCGACAGACCAGGATGCTTTGCCAGAGATGGTCTGCACCTGTCGCCTCTGGGATTCAAGTTACTGGCTAAGGCTCTTGCCACCCCTATAGTGCCTTTTTTAGACAAAGTTCAAAGGACAAAACCACCACTGTAACAGGTACAAGCATGCAAAATCTGAAGGTAATGCTACTCAATGCTAAAAGTCTTAACCTCAAAATGCACTCTCTCGAGGCACTCCTAAAAATGGAGAACATCGATATCTGTGCAGTAACTGAGACCTGGTTCAAGGCTCCAGAGAGCACCCCTGCAATACCAGGCTACAACTCTTACCACACTTTTTGGCCACCAAACCAGGACCGAAACAGTAAAGGTGAAGGAGTGTCCATATTCACTAAGGATAGTCACAACACCAGGCTAGTTGCCCAACACAATGCATCTGAAATTCTCCAGGTGCAACTAACACTAGGTAAGACTGCAATCCAAATTGTAGCTTGCTACAGATCCCCCACCATGCCCCAAGATTCTCACTACACCTTTCTAAACATACTGGAAAATATTAAGATAAAACCAAACACCCTGATACTGGGTGATTTCAACTACCCTGCCATTAACTGGGAAAACTCATGTAACAACACCTTTGCCCAATGGTTCTTGGAATTCATAAATTCCAACATCCTGGATCAACTAATCCTTAGTCCCACCAGGGGCTCCAATACCCTAGACCTGGTCATTACCAACATGGAAAATCGATGCTCCACACCTATGGTCACCCCCTCGTTGGTCAGGTCCGACCATAAGCTAATCACCCTTGACATCCACATCCTGTCCCCACCCCCCAGTAAGGAAACCTCTGTAAAAAACTTCTCCAAAGCCAACTTCATGCTACTCAAGTCAGAAGTGACAAACTTCATGACACCCATGCAGAAGGAAACTGAAAGTTCGACTGCTGAATCCAACACTAAGGCACTGTATGAGCACATCCACTCATGCATGAATCGTGCCATCCCCAATAGAACCAAGATGCTCTCCTCCAAAAAAAGGAAGCAAATCTGGTAGCCCCTTGCCATAAACAAACTTTACAACAAAAGGAAGAAACTGTTGTAGAAAAGAGGAAAATCTCAGGATGCAAAAAACTCCCTTACCAGCTTCAGTAAAAAGCTGAGATTCCTCATAAAATCCTTCAAAGTTAGTTACGAAAATAAAATTGCCAAAGATTCCAAAGACAACCACAAGGCATTCTATAGTTATATCAAGAATCTAAATGGCAATGCTCAGATCTGCTCTGAGCTACAACAGAATGGCATTAAATATACTGATCCCAAGGATATTGCCAATATCCTGGCAGATCGATTCAGTGCAAACTTCACCCTCCTCTCACTCCCTAAAGGGCCCATCTCAATATCAAAAGATTTCCAAATTCCAGTAATAATGGCCACACAGGTAAAAAACACACTCCCCAAAGCTAAGAATACAGCATTTATGGGACCAGATGACATCCCAGGTGTGTACTACATGAACTACAAAATGAACTGGCACCTCACTTAAGTGTCATGTTTAATCATAGCCTCACCTCAGGTTTCTGCCCACTGAGTGGAGCACAGCTACAGTTTTCCCACTCCACAAGGGGAGATCCACCTTGGACCCTGGGAACTACCACCCCATCAGTCTGATGAGCCTGATCTGGAAGGCCATGGAACGTATTATCATGGAACTTATAAACAAAGACATTGGCAACCTTCAAACACTGGACCCCATACAGTTTGGATTTGTGAAGGGATGATCTTGTCTCCTGAACCTGATTGACTTCTTCAAATCAGTCTCCAGAGCCGTGGACAAGGGTAAGGTGGTCCACACAGCCTATCTGGACCTTGCCAAGGCTTTCAACACCATTCCCCACTCTGGAATCATAGATAAACTTACTAAGCTGGGCATTAATCCCTACATCACTTGATGGGTTGCCAACTGGCTTACTGACAGAACCCACACTGTAAAAGTAGCTGACTCCAAATCCAGCTCCAGACAAGTGACAAGTGGAGTACCTCAGGGTTCAGTCCTGGGACTGCTCTTGTTTGGCATCTACTTCTCTGAAGTACAGACCAACACTAAGGGACTCTGGCTAACAAAGTTCGCAGATGACTGCAAACTGGGAGCCATTATTGAATCCCCAAATGATGTGGATACTCTACAAAAGGGTCTTACAGAAACAGATGCTTGGTGCCAGAGCCATGGGCTCAAGCTCAATGCCAAGAAATGTATAGTTATCCCCTTTGGGAAAAAACACGTACCCAAGAATTACCACATAGGTGGCAGTACACTAAACACCGAAAGTGTGATAAGAGACTTAGGGACACAGGTGGACAGTGGTCTCACTTTTGATAACCACATTGCCACAACAGTCAGGAAATCCTTCTGTGTGGCACACCTCATCACTAAGGGCTTTTCATCCAGAAAAAAGGAGGTCATTGTCCTACTGTACTCATCCCTCATTAGACCCATTATAAAATACAATGCCCCGTCTGGTATGTACCTCTCAAGACATCTGCAACAACTGGAAAGGCCGCAGAAATACCTCACTAAAAGAATCACAGGCCTAAAGCAGATGCCCTATGCTGATAGTCTAAAAAAACTCCACCTATACTCTGTCGCATATCGTCTACTCAGAGGTGATCTTTGCTTAACATACAAGGCCATGTCAAACCCAGAGCTGTTGGACATGCTACACTTAAAGAAATCCCAATCCCTCAGAGACACATGCTCCAGGGATCTAAACCTTGTCATCACAATGAACAAAACATGCTGGAGGGATAGGTTCCTGACCGAGAGACTCCCCAGACTCTGGAATAGACTGCCCATACATGTCAAGCAGAGCGCCTCTTTGGCCCTCTTCAAAAGGAACCTTGATGATTGGATGGGAGATAGGAAATTCACCCCGGGGATCACGTAAGTCACCCTGCTAGACAGGGGTCCAGGGAAGTAAATAGTGTGGGAAGAAATAGCCAGGGAATTGTTATGGCTAGGCACTTGCCAAAATGAAGTTTTTGCATCCAAGACAGAAAAAACAGTGACATTTGGTATCAGAGCTGCGACTTCCTCAACTGTATGCATTGGAAGATGTGGTCTCTTTAATACTTTGTTCAAATCTCTTGGGTCAATTCATATTCTGATTTCATCTGAGCCTTTTTTGTGGGCTGCTACCATGAACGACACACCCATTCAGTTGGCTCTGTGACTGATCAAATCACACCTTGCTGTACCATTTTATTCAACTGAGCTTTAACTTTATTCTGCATAGCTATTGAAACTTTTCTTGCTGGTCTAACTACTGGACTGACTTCTGTGTCTAATGTCATAGAATACACAACTGGAAGCTTGCCCAACTTGCCATCGAACACATCAGCATACTCTGAGAAAATAGCTTCAGTAAAATTGGAACTAGGATATGTACTTTTATGATGAACTTCTTTGGTAAAAGAAAGCAAATTCATTCTCAAACTGTCTCTGAGACACAGTAATGACTACACAGGTCTTCAGACTTCATAGAATAACAAGCTGTAACAGTTCCTAGCCAAATAACATGAAAGCAGTATTGAGCCTTCGGTTTGAATTTCTTCACCTCCATAAGTAACAAGTTTCACGCAACTAGCCACATTGAGTTGTTTACCATTTCTCACCTTAGCAAATGTGTCTGCTCACATAAGATTACACTTTGAGCCAGTGTCTACTTTAAGCTTGGTGGATTTACCATTGATCTGGACAGTACAAAACACTTCATTCTTTGCCAGCAAATTCACTGCATCAACCTTTTCACCAATCACTGACACACCATCTACGTAGAAAGTAGAATTGCAGCTCTCTATATCATCAACTTGCTTTTTTAAGTGACCCTTCTTTACAACTGTGTGAGGTTTACTTGATTTGCAAAACGTTTGTATACGGTTCCATTTTTTTACACTTGTGGCATTGCTGACCAAATGCTAATCATTTTTCTCTTTTGACTCATGATTGGTACCACAGTTGCGACAGTTAACAATAAAGTTTTGCTGACTCACCCTTGTACTGCACTGAGCATGTCCTTTTCTTAGAACTTGCTGGAAAATCACGGGTTTTACCTGGGGAGCCTGCAGGGGTTCCATGCTCCTAGGCCTGCCTCTGCTAGCCATGTATTGCATGCTGTCTACATTTGCTCTGGAGCTTGCTGAAACCATGCTCTTATCACTTGCAAGCATACTACTGTGCCTTTCTGTAACTTCATGGATTTGACAAATCTCAGTAACCTTGCTTAGCATTAAATCATTGTCATGAAGCAAAATCTTTCTCACAGCAGCACTATTAATACCACACACAAGCCTGTCCTTTATTAACTCATCTTTCAAATCACCAAACCAACAGGTTTTAGCTATGTTTCTCAGGTCAGTAATATAAGCTGCAAAAGTTTCCCCTAGTTTCTGATCTCTTGTGTAAAACAAATGCCTCTCTAATGTAATATTTGTCTGGGGGTTACACCTTTCCCTGAATTTGCGTTTCAAATACTCGGGTCTTCCCTTGATTCAGCCTGTACAATAATATGACATTTTTTCCTTCTTCCTCATATAATGCTGGTGCAGACACAAATGGCCACTCTCTTAAAATGGCCTCTGACCCAGCTAGGTTTAGCAAAATGAATGCATGTATCTTTGTCGGAATAAGCTGCTTGTATAAAAATAGTGTACTCTTGCTCAAATATTCCCCAATTCTCTGCAATATTCTGATCAAATACAAGTAGTAAGGGTTTTTGAAATCCATCTGGCATATTAACACATACCATTGAAGGCTTTTGCAAGTATGCATGAACACACACACACACACACACACACACACACACACACACACACACACACACACACACACACACACACACACACACACACACGCACACATATACATATGCTAGAAATTTATGC